>NC_065520.1:2657681-2658972 GCF_006386435.1 Epinephelus moara
GGACCTCCTCTGAAAACTGTAAGAAGCCTCCTGATTGGTCAGTCTCACTCAAAGAGACGGGGTGACAACTTCCGCCCCCACAGTGAGCCGGCGGTAAGGAAGACACGGAGAGTTAGCCGACGGTGACAAACATCGATCATAACAGGTATGTTTTGCGTAACTTTACTGTCTTATTGATGCTATTAAGTTTACACTTGTCGCTCTTCTGGTGCTTTTTATTCCTAACCAGTAGAGATAGCATTATCAGACATTAACACTCATAATTCAGACGAACCAGCTTAGCGCTCTGCGCTCGTCAGAAGTGACTGACAAGCTTATTACTGCCCTGGCTTCAGTGACAGTTTGATTCATCTCACAGATAGCGGCTTATTTATGTATAAATAAATACACTTTAATTAGATATAGGCTACTATCAGAACAAATCATCAGGTGTGTGTGTGTGTGTGGATCGTTTAGTCATTCCTGCAATACATTAAGTAAAGAGTTATAAAAGGGGGCATACTTTCACTGATCTTCATCCATTAGTGTTTGATCATAATCCACTTGGTCTCCTGAAGTTGCATAAATGACAGACACTGTATTAATCACTGTTACTGGTACCTGAAAGCAGTTAGGTTACTGAGGTACCTGTTATTATAACAGTTTTTACTCATGGAGATTAATTTTCCTTTTTAACCATCCTGATGGACCTCAGGGTCAGGTAGTTTTTTTTCCCTCCTCAATTTCATGTACATTTTATCATAGTATTGTCATTGTGGGTGGGGGGGTGGTAAGAAATAAACTATTACCTTCTCTGCATTGTTGCCCAGTAGTATAACAAGCACGGCAGGAATAGATCCTTAATGACACATGTACTCTGCATGATCACATAACAATGCCATGCATCTTAAATTCTTTTACAGTGTGATGCAGTGCAGTGCAGTTACCGAAGCTGCTCAGCATTTCATGTCTCTGCTCAGCAGAGTAATACCTGAAGGACAGGGTCAGAGCACCAGTAGGGAGAGGCCAACAGTGGAGTCTGAGATGGCCAGGTGTAAAAAAATAAATTATAAAAGGGGCCAGTTTGTGTAACATTGTCACTCACATTATAATTTCATATCCTTGTAAGGGATTTTTTATGAAGTGTAAACATATTTTTTGTTTAACAACATCCTTCAGATCCTTCCCTGGGTATTTCAAACGAAGAAACAAAGGTCCACCCACCAGAGGCTACAAACAGGCAAGAACTGTGAAGAAGTGGATTCCATTTGATGTTTGTTTTTTTTTATTTTCCTCCAAAACGGAGACAACT
>NC_065520.1:2659472-2701318 GCF_006386435.1 Epinephelus moara
AGCCTAATTATGCATACATGACAGGGCCGTAGTCCCCATATACATTGAGGGGGACACGTGCCCCCCCCCCAATGCCCAATTTTTTTTTTTTTTTACTGCAAACAAAGTGGCAAATATTATCTTGGAGGACATCATTGCACTTGGGTGACTATTTTTCTATTATCTTAGATGTAAATATTGCATGTTTCTTTCAGATAAAACACATTTTTGACTTGTGAATGAGTCAATGGAATTTCTTGCAATAATGAAAAAATACTGGCAATCATGTCCGCCTGGCACCAACCACACTCTTGAAATCTCAGATTTTTCTGTACTTAATGTGGCCCTAGTACTCTGTCTTTTGAGAGAGACTTGAGAACAAAGAAAACAACCAGCATACAGTGACAGTTATGCAACCATTATCAAAGCATTGTCAAAAATTAATGGAGACATTTAAGAGTCATAAGATAGAACATTAAATTCTCCATATGAAATAAGACACTTACAATGGGAGTTTTTTCGAAAGTGAAAATGTGCATAATACCTGCAGCCAGTCTTCAGTTTCCAATGTTAAGAGCATCATTTTGTAATTGTTAGATTTAAATGACAGATTTGAGGAAGTTTGGAAGAGGGGAGCTTTTTAATTATGAGATTTACATAAATTTTTCAATCAGTAAAACAGTCACTGCAATAAATCCTTTGCCATCACCCTAAACTAGCAATCTTATCAGAAACACACAAAAACTTTTTTTTTAAAAAAAGACATGCAAAATCTAGCATCCTCTATCAAGCATCGGTGCAGAGGCCACTGTGTCCTCTTCATTTTCAAAGTCAACCTCTTTGGCACCACCTGCTGGTGCTCCCTGGGACTTCACCTTGAACACATCCCACCTCCCAGGAAGAATCCCCTTGTTAAACAGGAGTGAGGCCACATATGAAAACATGAGAATGGAAACCAGAGCACACAACATGCAAATGGTCTTGACAGGAGAGCGCTGAATGTAAACACCATCCTCTAAAGTGCAACCCGGGAACTGCAGGAATACCGGAAGGCCTAACAACGGCTCTCCACCCAACAGTCTCATTACCACTGCAACAAAGTAGCCTGCGATCGCCCCGTAACCATTGGATACCTCTGTGAATAGGACGCAGATCAGTTGGGGGAATATAATCGTGTAGGTCAAGTCTGAGCCCAGGATCCAGAACACTAAGATGCCGCCGTCCAGGTAGGTGAGGGATGTACCAACAAGTCCTGCAACCACTATGGACAGACGAATCACCCACTGCAGCTCTTTATCTGATGCCTGCAGAGGAAAATAATACATAAGCAGATATTTACAACTCAAATGTTACGTTAAAAATTGCTACTTCCACCCTCCTGTTCCTGCTACCTGACTCCTGATGGTCTGGTAGATGCTGGTGGTGAAGATGGTGGTTGCAGATAAGAGAAAAGAGTCAGCGGATGACATCACTGCAGCCGCAACAGCTCCAACGCCAAAAGCAGAAATGTAGCTTGGGGTTAAATGCTGAAGAATGATGGGCAACACCATGGCTGCCTCCCCTCGCTCATATGGAGAGGGAGAACCATATGAAGTGGAGTTCCAGTCTTGAAACAAAAACAAACAAGAGTTAGGGCTGCATTTACCAATATGGAAAGTTAAAGATACCATGAACTCATAAATTTACCAGTTGAAGCTGCGACAGCAGCGATCAACACTGATGGAAGTCCTGCAATGATGACTCCACCTGCTGCTATGAAACAGATGATTCTGGCTGTGGACGTGGAGCTGGAGGAGAGAATCCTTTGATGGAAATCCTGAACAGCCATATTGCCCACAGTCTAGACAAACGAAGATTATAAACAAATCAAAAAAACGTTCTTTAAAATAAGAGGATGATGCACTTTTTTCCCCACAAACTAATTTGGTTGAGAAGGCACAATCCAATATACTGTTATTCATCTTACCATAATTAGGAAATCATCAATCCATCTTCCGACGTCATGAGACTCAAGGTGGCCAAGCCAGGCGGCCTGATATGTGTGGTTCAACGCTGTTTTAGTGATGTCACTATAAACGTCACTTGTCATTGCGAAGGGGACACACAGCCACTGTGAGAAGATGAGCTTGTTCTTATTTTAGAAAATTTCCAAACAGTCCATTCATTGCATGAGAAATCTTTTTTCATTGTGTAAAACTCACCAAGCTAAAAAGCACAAGTAACAGCTGGATGGCATCAGTGTATGCAACTGAGTAGAGACCTCCAAGAACGGTGTAGATGATCGCCACTGCAGCAGAGATCCAGACGCAAACACTAAAGGGCAGATCCAAGATGACAGTCATGGTCGCCGCTGTAACAAACGCATGAACAAATATGAAGGATACATTGGATGTATAACTCAGGCAGTGAAATCGATGTTGTAGTACTTGAGATCAGTCTTGGTATTGAGACCACTTTTTTAATGTTTCGGTCTCATCTTGGACTCAGCTGCATTTTTACTTAGTCTTGTCTTGGTCAGACAAAGAGGACTCTTTATTTCAAGACCAGTCAACATCAAAACTACAGGGTTATCACTGAATTGCATGTGCACAAAATAAATAATGAAATAAAATAAAATTAAAATAAAAAATAAATAAAAAATTAAACATTCATTAAGAATTAAATAATTAACATATTTAGTAAAAAGAAAAAAAGGTTCAATGCCAAATAAATAAAAATGGAAACAGACTTGTTATAATATAATGTTTAGGTTTATCTTTATCCCCTATTGTCAATAAGTTATCATGAGTGATACACTTCATAAAAAATTCAATTTTATACACATTATGAGTTTGTTGTCCATTCACACATTGTTTTGTGTCCTTGTCATACATATCTTATATTTTTCAGTTTCTGCCACTAATGTCAAGGTTTGTCGCAAAATGTAAGAATTCTTACTCTATTTCACTGTTTTCTTTTTATTTATTTGGTATTGATCCTTTGGCTTGTTACTAAATATGTTACAAATTTATAGTTTACATTTATGCCTTTCTAATTTCTGTGAATGTGGTTTTTGTGTAGTAGGGCTACACCAATATATCCTTGAAAAGAACACTGAGAACAACACTGAAATTGTGTATTTCAGTGTGTTTGCATAATTTTACCCAAAGAAATCAGTAATCCAGGAACCCAGATGATTTCAGCTATGACTGGAACAACGGCGAGAACCGCAGTCAGTGGTTTTCCATACTTCCTCTGAAAGGGATCCATCATACTTATGTAATTGTTCTCCCTCATTGGCTTTGCAAAGAACAATCCACCTTTAATAAAAATTTAAAAAAAGACAACTTGAGGAAAAAGTTTGGATATTAAATTTTTCTTGTAAAAAAATACTGAGAGTCTTACCAATAATAAAGGAAAGAGAGACCTGCAGAGGAACAAGAGCCCAGATTAGACCTTTGGTAGGATCATACACAGACTCTGCAACACCGATGATAAAGGCACCTCCAACCCAAGTAGCTGTGGCAGGAGATAAATATACACAAAGAAGCAATAACTAATGTTGTAAATGCTCTTCAAAGGAAACAGACCTAAAATATCAAAGTATCATGGACTGTTGTGAAGAAAGTAGTACATAGTACAATCAGTGTAGTTTACCTCAACTCACCTGTCATTGTAAATACTCCCAGTAGCAAGCTGACCCTGCGGTTAGCCAAAAAGGAAACTTCTACACGACTACTGAGTGTGCTTTTCTCCATCATTTTAGATTTCATGGATGCCCAGATGCCGGTTCCCAACACCAGCACATAGAAAGCTACCATCATTATCATCCCTGGTATATTGAGAGCCATCGTGGATCATGAACACTCTCTCAGGTTACTCAGCCAGAGTGAGCCCCAGCCTTTTAGCTTCTTGCATCAAATGCAGATAGTTTGGCTTGTGGGCAAATTAACAGTTATGGAAATAATGAGAATATGGAAATGGATGCAAGGGGACACACCAGAACATATGGAAATCAAAATTTTGCATTTGTATTACTCCAGTGAAGTTGAATGCTTTTTTATGACCTTGATAAGGTAAGAACAAGAAGGTTATTTTAGGTGAAATGTCCAACCAAAAGGCATAAATGGAACATTGAACAAAAACCCCGCAAACAAACACCCCCTTCCCATTGTGGCAAAATTCGAACACTTCAAACAAAAACTTCAGGTACAACGTCAAGGCAGGCAACTTACTTGAGGACCCTGAATTTTACAATTTTAACAAAAGAGAGTGGGCATCCTTCCTAAAAATAAATGATTGACTTGAAATAGCACCATCACTACTTTAGGAAACAGGGAAAGCAGTTTTAAGAGGTAAAATCATATCATACTCCACACACAAGAAAAAGAGACAGCCAACAGGAAACATACTTAGAACAAAAGATTAATGAACTAGAACATCAACGCAATAAATTCCACAGTATAAATACAAAATCTACGGAAATACAGACTACAACTGAATAAATACTTGAACAAAAAAACAAAAATCCCTCCAAGAAAGACTCAGACAAGAAAACTTTGCATACAGTAATAAATCTGGAAAATACCTGGCCAACCAAATCAAACGAAACAAAGAAAAAACAACAATTACAACGATTATGAACTCAGCAGGGAAGCTTGTACATACACCTGAGGAAATAAATAAGAAGTATTTACACCAGTTTATACTCATCAACACACAAACCAAACCAAAAAGACATAGACAACTTACTTCATCAACACACAAACCAAACCAAACAGACATAGACACCTTACTAAAACCAGACAAAGACCCCACCTCCCCCTCAAGCTATCGCCTCCTGTCTCTCCTCAACACCGATATCAAAATCATCAGCAAAGCCCTAGCATTACGAATTGAAACAGTCACTCCATCTATCATCCACTCAGACCAAACTGGGTTTATGAAAGGAAGACACTCATCAAATAACCTACACAGACTCATTAACCTTATCCATTACTCATCACACACAAACCCATTAACAGCCATATTATCACTTGACGCAGAAAAGGCATTTGATAAGGTAAACTGGGAATTTTTATTTTCTACACTAAAACAATTTGGTTTGGTTGAATCATTTATCCACTGGGTAAGGATATTGTACAGTATACATTAGGGCATTAACAGAAAAGTCAATTTGTCGACGTGTCGACGTCAGTGGCACAAGTCGACACCCCCCAGGAGGAGTCGACAAGTCATGTGTTTTTTCCCTCTGTCTCTCTGTGTGTGCTTGTGTACGGAATGCAATCGCTGCCTCTGATTGGCTTACACTGATACTTAAGCGGAGCAGACTCCGCAGGGAATGTCCGCAGTCATTCGGGCTTTCATAGTCGAGCGCACTTCCGCGTTGTAGTTTCCTGTAAAAATGTCCGTGAAAAATCCCCGCGATGTGAAAAATACATGCCGAGCAGTCACTGGTGTGCGGAGTGGAGTCTGCGCAGTCGTAAAATCTGAGCTTTGCGCGCACAGGGCTTGCGGACATCCGCTTTGAGTCCGCGCGGACCTCTGCTGAAGCCTGATTTATGGTCCTGCGGCGAACCTACGATGTACCTACGTCGTTGCCGTGACGCCGTCATGAACACTTCGAACTTCTCCATCACTCCATTTCGTCGCAGTGCAATTCACCGCCAGAGCGGTAGGAGGCTGCGTTCCTTTCCTGAATGGTTATCATCGTCTCTAGTTGATTCTTTGTTTAGCTTCCGGCTTTTCCGGTCACAGAGAAATGAACGCGGAGCACGGACAGACGGCTCCGTCCGTATCCGTATTGAACGTTGAGCATAAATGGGCATTAATACTGAAACATCTACATCGCAACAGAAGATGTTTAAAGATGGCGGGGATGGCGCAATCTGGAAATACGGAACCGGAAATGCGTTGCTACCAAGCAAACCAATCACAGCCCTCTCGGTCTGCGCTGGGTCTGCGTCGCCTCGACGTGTAGTTACATTTTTGGGGAGCCTTCTGCGTAGCCACGTACCCTACGACGTAGCGACGTCGTTGATTTAACGCAGGACCATAAATCAGGCAAGAATCCGTTCCGCGTACGTTCCGCCCGATTATGTTTGGGCCTTGACAGACACACATCACATGTGTGGAGATACTTCACTTTCCTCCGCCCTGTCAGTGTGATGACGTCATCAAATGACTTGTCGACTCGACTTCGACATTATTGACAGATAAGTCGACCTGAAAAAAATCAAGGTCGTTAATGCCCTAGTATACATCACCAATGGCCTCTATCACCAGTAACGGAATAATATCACAACGCTTCACTTTGCACAGGGGCACTAAGCAAGGATGCCCACTCTCTCCATCTTTGTTCGCAATATTTATCGAATCACTTGCAGCAGCAAGTGTTTAAAGTATTTTCCATAACAACACTTTGGTCTCATTTCCTCATTTGGTTCAGAAGTACGGCATCAGGGAGAATCACTTTCTAGAATTTCTCCAGATTAAATCCTCAGTTAAAGAAAAAAATCAACATTACCTCATCCAACTTAGATCTCCCCCAACTAACATCGGACCTGATCAATCAATCAATCAATCAATCAATTTTATTTATAAAGCCCAATATCACAAATCACAATTTGCCTCACAGGGCTTTACAGCATACGACATCCCTCTGTCCTTATGACCCTCGCAACGGATAAGGAAAAACTCCCCAAAAAAAAACCTTTAACGGGGAAAAAAAACGGTAGAAACCTCAGGAAGAGCAACTGAGGAGGGATCATCTCTACCAGAAAAAAACTACTGTCCAAAATTTATAACATAATATCCACACCCAATCATTCAATAGCCATCCCCTCAGAAAAATGGGAACATGACCTGCAGATCACCCCCGGTGCCAACTTCTGAACCCAAATATGCAAAAACATATTTTCCATGTCCACTAATACAAACACACAACTCATTCAATTCAAAATTATTCATAGAGTACACTACACAGGAGAAAGAATGTTTAAAATGGGTTTTAAACATTGGGTCTGCCCACACTGCTCAAAACACCACAGACCATGCATGCCACATGGAACTGCACACCTATCAAACAATTCTGGCAGGACATCACTGACAACCCCTCTCTTTTTCTGGGCTGCCACATCCCACTCTCCCCCTCTCTCTGCTTACTTGGCAACATATCCACTATAAACCTCAACAATACATCCAGCAGAATACTCCATTGCCCTAACCATCACCAAGAAAACTATCCTCATGAACTGGAAAACAAGGAACAAAATCTCCATCACACTCTGGTAAAATCTACTAATCGAATACATATCAATGGAAAAATGATCTGCTTCTATCAAAAAACGAGCTTCTGATTTTGACATAACCTGGAACCCATTCATCAATATCCTCAATCCATAATACTCCCACCCCAATGCCACCTTCCCACTTACCAGCTTTATTGTCTGTGCACCACCCACAATACACATGTGAACCATCATTCAGACACACCACACACAGACATTGCAAACATACACCCAACAAATACATAGAAACCTACCCCTTTTGTTACTATTATATTCATTTGTTAAATGTTTTAATTTATTTGCTCTCTGGTCTTGCCCCGAAAACTGTTGTTGTGTTAGTGGTGCTGGCCCGGGGCCTTGCCAAGCATGGGAGTGGCACTGTTGCAGGGGCGGTGCTGCGCAACGGATTTGATTAATAAATAGAAAATAAATTAATAAATAAATGACTTAATAAATAATAAAATCCCCTTATTTAATTTTTTGTTATTTACTTATTTACTTTTTTCCTCTGAGATCCTATAGGTAGATATACAAGACAGACGTGTGGTTAATGTATACGTATTTTTAAAAAACAACAAAAAACAACAAAAACAAAACATCCAAACTCACTCACCGCCTAAAAATATTCATCATCCCAATGTCACCCACACATCCACAGTCCTACACAAAGACACACGCACGCGCACACACACACACACACACACACACACTATGAGGGGTGAAACGTATCAGCGAACACGCACACACTGCATTCACTGCGTACTTGATACGTGTACATTACATGTGCAACCATCACCGTGTACTTGCTTCGCGTCCACTGTGCGTGCATTCACCGTGTACTTGCTTCGCGTCCACTGCGCGTGCATTCACCGTGTACTTGTTACACATGCAATGCACGTGCAATGCCTGCACACGCCTAGACGTGTGGTTATTAGACGTGCGTGCGTAGACACGTCCTGTGATCGCAGGGGTCAAAAGTGTCAGCTCGAAGCAACAACGCGTCGTGTTACGGACGTGTGACACGTGTATATATATATAGGCTATATATATACTGTATATGTACGTACATACATATATATGTATGTACGTAGGTATGTATGTATGTATGTATGTGTATATATATATATATATATATATATATATATATACACATACACACACGATGTGGGCAGCCGGGTCCAGCCACAGCTGCTACTGCTGCCAAGTACTAACGGCTGCTAGCCCCGCCCGTTGGAAAGAGTGTGGGATATACCACTACTAGGAATGGGAGAGGGGGAACTTTCTTTCAAGATTTAAGGATGTCTGAAAAGCTGTTTCCATAAACAGTCAGATTTAAGGATGTCTGAAAAGCTGTTTCCATAAACAGTCAAATTCGCAAAAGGGCAAAATGCGAAAGAAAAATGTAAACATACAGATGGAGGTTTGCAGCATTTAGGATCCAATTCAATAATAGACTATATATTCACAATTAGGCTGTTGTAGCCTATATATTATCTTAGTTAAATATTTTTAAACCATAGCCAGACATCAAGGGTGGTCAGTAGCTCTGATTTGTGAGGATAAAATAAAGATTAAAAAAATCACACGTGTGTATATGCACGCGTACGTCTGCTGCGACTTGATTCATTTATTCATTCCACTTCTTGCGAAGCACACACACACACACACACACACACGTGTAAACTATGGAGACAGACAGTTTGCCAAAGTAATTTGACGCGTTCAGGTGTTAATGATGTGTGCATGCACTATGTGTGTGGGGGATTCACAAGCACACGCAAGTGTAGTGTATGTGTGGCGTTTGTAACGTGCTGTGCACACGTACTGATAAGACGTGTGAGTGCGTCATGTGAGTGGAGCACACAACGCCTGCGCGTCATGTAGCGGGCATGTGTGTAACACTCGTGTCTCCATAGTAACCCTATGTAAAATGTAGGCGTGCGCTCACGCGGTTTGATTAGATCTGATGTGTCCTAAGTAGGCGCAAGTGACGCGTTGTAGTGTGGTTGGGTGAAACGTTTGACCCCTCATACACACACACACACACACACACACATACTGCAGAAGTGTTGAAGAGGTGCTTACACAGAATTCCATCACTTCCTTGCCTGTCAGTTGGTGCTCCAACAGCAGGATAGCCTCGCAGTAGTGTCGGAAAGCTGTGGCTGCCGTGTGGGGGATGCAGTCGCCGCTGAGTAGTCTTTGCTGGATGTAATCTATGTCATATGTAACCAACGACATGGACCCCGTCTTTGCAACTGTGAGGACATCCTTCTTTTGAGACCTGTTGCAAAAGTCACCGAGGTAAGACAGTGTAGAAAAGGTGTATTAGTCACTTCATCAGTGCAACTCACAGTGCGGTAGTAATAAGATAATCGTACCTCTGAGTTGGCGGAATTGTTGGGCAGATTTGAGGAGTGTTGGTCATTATGAATCCCCGACTCTGAAGGCGGAGGCACAGGGCGACACAGGATGCTGCATCCTTGCAAAATTCCTCCAGCTCTGAGAAGTCCCAAACCCTGCCCTCTCTGGCAAACACATTCTGGGAGGCAATTGCCCTGGATGCTTCTTGCTCCCTTTCCTCTTGGGTGTTGGTTTTCATGCACACCCTCTTCAGATGTGTAGAAATGGCCTTTTGGGGCTTCTTGCACAGCAGGCAGTACACACAGTTTCTCTCCATGCTGACCTATGACAGAGGATAAAGGGCACGTACGTTACGTTACAGTGTTTTTCTGTCTGTGTGTATGCACACACAGTAATACAAACCATATCGCAACATGGAAGTTACGTCATATAATTACGCCATGCCCTTCGAATTGTGGCAGAAGTGATCAGAGAGAAAAAAAGAGAAAAATCAAGAACAAGAAAGTAAGAATAACATTAACTGCTAGCAATTATGAACAAACTGGCCTGATCTGGCTCGAAGCTAAACATTTTCCATGGTGACAAAGATGATTTTTTTTTTTAAAATGTAAAAGTACCTATTGGATAGACTCTGCATATTGACTGATAGCTAAGCCAAATAAACAGGGAAAAGAGACAAGGGATAACTGACTCTCTCACGCAATCTAAAACACAGTCGTAATCAGTATCTCAATCGCTCTTAACCAACCTCAAGGCAGAAATGCAATAGAATCAGTCTAATTTCACATAAAAATGCATCAAGACACACAAAATATGCTAAAAATGTCGAGTTTTTGAAGAGCTGATGGAGCAGCATCTTACCTGTGGATTTTCCAACGCCCTCTGCAAAGTCTCAGCCCATGCAGCAGCACTCGCTGATCATGCACCCTCTTAGCCAATCAGAGTGGCCAACCAATTAACCCAATGGGGTTAGGTTAAGGGCAGTTTGCCACCAATGACCCCCCNCCCCCCCCCCCCCCCCCCCCCAGAGTCGAGCACGGGCTTTCCAACAGTCCCACCCTCATCATCGTACGACTTGGGTTCCAGAGCCACGCCCCCAAAAAACTTTTTTTTTTGCCTTATCTCTGGAACAGTAAGTCGTAGCGACACAGGACCAAGACTGGCGTGTTCAGCGCCCCGGAATTAGGTGTGACGCCACCCACTCCTGAGTGTCTCCGAGTTACGGTTCCCGAGTTATGGCCAAAATGAGAATTGCCATATAAGTCCATGGGAGTGTCACATCCAAAAAATGTCTTCCAGAAAGTGGTTAGGAGCATGTTTCAGGCCATTTGGAGTGGATTGGTAGCTATATTGGAGACAGGTTTTGGCCAAAGCCCGGAACCCCCCCCTTTCCCTACACCTAAGCACTTTGAGCCTAGCTGAAGCGTCTCCCCTAGGTGGCTGCAGCCCTAGCTTGGGGTGAGGGTTAGGTTTAGGCACCAAGAAGGGAGTGGTTAGGTTAAGGGCAGTTTGCCACCTATGACCCCACGGGGCCAGGTTTCATTTGTGAATAACTTTTGATAGGAAGGTGCTAGAGTCAACCGAGTGAGATAGAGAGATGGGACCTTGACCTACCCCCCCATTCGTGGGCCCTGCGAGTCCAACGGTACCACTCTCGAGTCTCTACGACTTACGGTTCCCGAGATAGGCTTCTGTCAGAAGCTGCTATGATCTGCAGACTATAGCAAGTTCTGACACGAACGATTGGACATGGTTCTGTGGTCGATAGAGGCATGGGACCTTGACTGACTCAGACACTTTATCATACAGAGTAAGTGTCAGATTTTTACCTCTTCATTTTGGGTCACATGCTCCATAGGTAAAGTGCCCCAATTTTACTTCTTCATTTTGGGTTACGTGCTCCATAGGTAAAGTGCCCCAATTTTACCTCTTCATTTTGGGTCACATGCTCCATAGGTAAAGTGCCCCAATTTTACTACTTCATTTTGGGGCACTTTTTTTTTAACCTCGAAAAAGTGCCCCTTTTGGGAGCCTTTCTTAATGAGAGAAGTGGCCGAAAATGAACAAAGGTCAAACAAGGCCAGCAAAGCCTTTTTTTGGAATTTCTGCCTGATTTTTGACTATGTCGTGCACCACAGAGCCTTCTGCTGTCAATGGTCGGTGTGTTTGTTGTCCACGCTGTCTTCTTGTCCAGTGACATCTGTATTCGGGCTGTTTGAGGGGGGTTGCCTTTCCTGTCCATGGAATGACCTGTATGATGGAGTACAAAAAGGTAAGTAAGTAGCATAATAGCTATATATATATATATATGTGTATATATATATATATATATATATACATAAATATATTACAGAAAAGGTGTGCGTGGAAAAGAAATTGATGCAACACAACTGCCTCCGTTAACAAGGCATGCACAATGCTTACTCAGTATGTATTGAATCCGCTGCCTCAGTTGAAAGTCCCTCCACTTGTGGTAGTAAGGCTGGTAGTCTGGAAAACCAGCGTTTATGCACATCTCTTTCGAAGGTGGGTCACCACTCAGTGTTACGGGAAAGGCCCTGCAATAAGCATCCCAGTCTTGCATGGACATGGAAGCAGTTGGCAATGATGCACTGCACAGAAAAACAAAAACAAAACGGATCCATCAAACTCTGCTGCTGAAACTTGCAATGGGTGTTTACTTCAAGCAGTAGTTGATTTATTATAATGCATACCTCGCCTGTCCTGGGGTTGGTTGTCCTGTCAGCAAGTCTGATTTTGATGCTGACGCTGCCACAGCATCCTCGGATTCAGAGGGCAAGTACCTGTGATTTACATGTGTGTAGGCCAATTACACAGCAGTTCAACACAATGAAAAAAACAAACAAACCGCAATGTGTCCTAGTCTGTTTGATTGCTACGAGTCCAATCAAAGCCTTGAAAGATTCATAGAGCATGCTTTTGATGTAGTAATGCTGATCACTCACCTGGACTTCAAACGTTGCAAATCCGATGCAGGGTTGGACAATGGGACCCCACCTTCTCCGAGGAAGAACTTGCCCTTGTCAGTCTTGTCACCACTTTGATTTTTCAAGGAAATCGGCCTGATGCTGTTGAAGTAGCATTCAAAGCACTCCAGAGAAATGAAGAAAAAAATAATGATTATTACATAAATCCATCCACCACATACATATAAAAACTTACCCACAAAAAGAATACGTGTTGAGAATGAATGACTTACTCCCGCTTCTTGTTCAGTTAGCGTGATGCCCTGATGCCGTGCTGTGGAACTCAGCTGGATCCAAACACCGTCTTCGACCTCCTTTCGGTCAATCCAGTTCTGTACCTGTGTATATGAGTGTGGGACCATGGTGAAACTGTTCCAACTTAAAGTAGTTCAGAGTTACCGATATTTGTATTATTATTTTACACATATATATACACACACACGCACACGCACACACACACACCCATATCCACCTGTTAGTATTCATACAGCTTTGCAGTATATTATATGTGTATGATTAGGGGGTCTGTTTCTCATACCAAGGATGCTATTGAACCAGGAGTAGAAATTCCTCAGTATTGGAGGGGATACCCAGAACTTCTTCAAGCGTCTGAGGTGAAACAGTATGCAGCACCCAGGTCAGGCCATCAGTGATGTGGTCACCATGGAACTTGAAGCTATCTCATCCACTCCACTGAGGACCCATTGACGTAATGGCACCTACTTCTTCCCAAAGTCAACTATCAGCTCCTGACTTGGCAATAAAACATCAATAAATTAACTTGTTGGATGTGTCTTTTATTGTTTACATGTGGATTAAGTCCATACCAGCTTACTGATGAAGATACACTTTTCTCTGGATGAGACTGATCACAGTATGTATAGCAGAAATGTAGCTCAGTGTGATAAAAAGATCTTTGTAATTCCACATTCAAGTCCAAACACTGAACTGGAAAGACTCCATTTGTACTTGTTTATAAGAAAGTCGTTGAGGGACTTGTTTTTGGGGCAGAAGCGAGAGAGAATGTTCAAAGAGGACACCTCAAGTGTCTCCAGCTCATTAGCTTAGGCAGATAGAGGTTTGCTTCAAAGGTTAGAGGATCTGGGTTCAATACTCAGATGATCTGTCTGTTTGTTTTTGAAGCTGATGTCTGAAGGAAAAAATTAAAAACTGTAAAGAACACCAACAAAATGTCTCTGGCCTGATAGCTCAGGGTATTAGATAACTGGTTGAAAATCCTGAGGTTGTTAGTTCAATCCTTATCGAGGCTCAGTGAATTTTAAAGGCCAGTGTCCTGAGGAGAGAGACAGGCTCTGTGAAAAACATGCTGTGTGTATGCTTGAGTAGCTCAGGCTGTTTGAAAGCTGATTGAAGAGTTTGAGGTTGAAAGTTCAAGCCTTATCCAGGGCAGGTGAATTTTAAAGTACAACACCCATATTTAAGTCCACCCAGAAAAAAAACCTCCCTATGCAAAGGGTGTTTGGTGACGTGGTGGAATTGTCAGTGGCAATAAGGTGCAAGTGGCTTCCAGGATGGGGGTACCTCATCCACAGGCAATTGGGCTGTGTCTCCCCACAATAATTCACAGTGGTACCCCCAGCTGGCTAACATTTCAGGAAAAAGGTCTTGCACTGCCATTTTATTAGCATACTATACTATGACTTTAAAAGAAAAAACAAACAAAAAAAAAGATACTATTTGACATTCAGTGTCTCAGATCAAATAGCTCAGAGTGAATGAAGACTGATCAAGACCTGAGACCTGAAGCTGTGAGACCAATCCTCATGAAATACACATCATGCACGTCATGTCAATTTGCTCAGTGTGATGAATGCGGGTCAGAAAATCTCAGCCAACTTTGATTCATTTATATCTTTATTCCTGTATTTATTTATACATTTACAAATAGTTGCAACACATACAGGTGTAACTCTTACAACATACGCATGTGCATGTATGCCTACAATGACTGCATGTGCAGCTGTGTCTCAGATCAAATCAGTGTGAAATGAAATTGGTCAAGAAACCAGAATTTAAGGGTTCAAATCTTATGACATTCACTTTATTTAGATTTGTTTATACGTGGATTTATTTATTCCTGCATCTATTTATACATATTTAAAGGTTTGCATCACACACAGGTGCCACTCTTACATCACTTACATATATGCCTAAAACTACTACAAATAAAGAGTCAAAACCTCTGACAAACCAACAACCAACAGCTTAAACCAGATAGCTCAGTAGCATAGAAATGATTTTGATGACTAGAGGTTGCAGGTTCAAATCTCATAAGGTGCAGATCATTTGCTCATTCATACAATTATCCTCATATCTATTTATACATTTCTAGATGTTTGCATCACATACAGGTGTAAATCTTACAACATGTGAATGTACATGTATACCCACAATTACAACAAAGTGAAGAGGGCAGAAGTTCAAAAGAGAGCAATGACAGTACCTCAAATCAGATAGCTCAGTGTGGAAGGACACTGATTAGGAGACCAGAAGATAAGAGTTCAAGTCTTTTAAGATGAATGAAGTCAAAATTTCTAACACACTTTCTTTATTAATCTGATCATATAGCTCAGAGGTGTTGGTGATGGTTTTGAATACCAGAAGTTGTGAGTTCAAGCCTTATGTGCTAATAATTTTGAGGTCAAGTACCCAAAATGAATAAGTTAACTACACAAAGAAACAAATGCAAAATGTGTAACATTGAATAGCTCAGTGTGATAGACTGCTGGTCAGAAGACCAGAAATTGTGTGGTCAATTCTTATGAGTTGCACTTTATTTTGAAGTCCAACACTTAAAATGCAGGAGTCAAACACGCAAACAGAAGGGTTCTAAGGGTTCCTGTGGTGAAATCTGGTAACAGGGCAATGATTGTGAAGATGCAGAGATACATGGCAAGAGAGGACATGTTACGGATTGCGAGGAAGGAAGGTCTGCTGGAGTTTCGTGGAATGAAGATTCGGATTTTTCCTGATTTGACGTCGGATATGGCTAAAAAGAGGGCCCGCTTTCGTGAAGTAAGAGACAGACTGAGGAGCGCAGGTGTGAAGCATGGCATCATTCATCCGGCTACACTGATTATAACTTTCAAGCTGTCAGACAGACATAGGTTGTTCATATGTAGGAAATCCTTTCAATATCGAGGCAGAATTAATTCGCAATGCCTTACGCCGGGAGAGGATCTTCAGACCCCATTTAAATGTGCTGTCGTTCCGCCAATGAATATCTGTTTGAACGGTACTAGTCTCGCTCACCAGACCTTTCTCAAAAAAAAGAAAGGTCTGGCTGGGCCGACTCTCACTTTGAGATTGGAGAAAAAAACGCCCCGGCTCCTTGTACTTCTTTCAACCAATCACAATCGTTCTGGGCGGTGCCACAGCAACGGTGCGCTTGCAAAAATATTGCCGGGGGGAAACAGGTTTTGGTGTAACACGCCCACAAAAATATCACCTACAGGACGCGAACCATGGCAGAAAAATGGCTACATCCCAGCAAAATCAAACACCGCAAAAGTTAGTAAAGGACGTGTTGAAAACGGTTGAAAACTGCTACACAACCGGAGGTGGTAGGGCGGGACTTCAGCGGGTGGCTTGTTCCGCCCAATGAGAGGCTGATCTCTGCAGCAAACTTCCGCCCACTCAGACTAGAATGGTACCAATTCGATTTTATTTCATTTTTTTTATTTTTTTTGAGACATGTTCGAAGTCCTCATTCGCTGTCATAAAAATCTCCAACTCACAGTATGCCATAAAAAAATTCACAAAAAAGTACAGTATGCCACAAAATGCCATAAGAAGAACAGTGTGGCATAAGAATACTATTTATGGCATTCTGTACTTTTTATGGCATTTTTATGGCATACTGTACTTTTTATGGCATTTTTATGGTATTCTGTACTTTATATGGCATTTTTGTAGCATACGGTACATTGCTATGGCATTTTTATGGTAGGCTACTCTGTACTTTCTATGACATCTGTGTGGCATTCTGTACTGTCTATGACATTTTTATGGCGTTAATGGAAAATAGGTGTGTTGCTTATGCATTTAAGACATAAACTGTGTGACATATATAATGGAAAATTACTGTGATGATTTAACTGATTGAAATGTGCTTGCTTTACAGAGTGGAGAAGTACAGAAGGAGAAGTATAGTGCTGTAACGGATGAGCTCACGTAATCACATGCAGCTAGAATAGATAATTATGACAATGTATGGCAGAAAGAATAGAATGTGTTGTATTCAGATAATTCTGCACATTGGGGGTAGGGAGGTGTTGCTCTTGTCTTCTCAAAACAGGAAGAATCAGCCCCAACGAGTCAGATCAACACGAGGCAGCTGCGTAAGAGAATGAGGAAGCAGGCAGCGAGCAACCAATGAGAAGACTGAACCACGCCCGTGCACAATGACACTCTGTTACGCTGAAATATACTGGATCAGGGAGGGACAGGAGGTCAGACTTCGTGAACTGACACACCTTTGTTGTTCGTCAGGGACGTGAAGATCAGACCCAGAGCTCTGTAACTTTATTCCTTTACTGCTTAATAAATCTACTAACTGAGACCTAATATCTTCTCTATTCTCTTCATTAAAGAACACGCAGGAGCAGGCTCTCACATAGTCAACATTGGGTGATAGAATGAGCCAAACTCCAACAGCGTACTGTACATTTTTGTGAGTTTTATGACAAGTTTTCAAAGTTTTGTGTCCGACTTCATCCCGACTTGCTCTGACGTAGGCTATTACAAAAGAGGCCAGCGATAGAATCGCGAGAGCAAGGTGGTCGCAGTTTTTAGAGCCAGGCAGTGCATGCTCTCCACAGACTGCAGGACTCAGAGCATGATGAGAAACGCCTGGCTCTCACCTGATCTAACAGCTGATTGATGTCGACTCAACAATATGACGTTTTAGATAAACTCTCAATTTTTGTTGAATTACAGATATTACAATTTTATTTGTCTGATTTGAAGGTTTATTCTGTGAACAGAAAACATGTTGTGTGACTGATGGTGAAGTTTAGTTGTAAGAGACTGAATACATTCATCATAAACTATACAGAGTCTATTGTATATTAACATTGGACTGTTTTAGTTATTTAAGTAGTAACTATTTAACTATTTAACATCACAAACACAGGATTCTTAAAATAACCTATGTACAGATGTGAAGCCCTGACTATATCTAACTGATCTGTAATGAAAGCTATTGTCTTGTTTTTTTTCCCCTCTGAAAATATGAGCCTTATTGTCAAACACGATTTATTTAGCCTGTGTCTGCTCCGCAGCAGCAAACTGATATGATGCTGATTCCCATGAAAATGAATGTAAAATGGAGGCTGAACCATGAACATAAACTACAGATCACCTGTAAAGCATTGCCATGATCCTACACACTCCCACACAGTGGGTGGCAGTATGCACCTGTAAAGTTGATTGGCGATCCGCCATTAAACACACAGAAGTTGACCCCAAAGAAGGGGTTAATAGACGTCATCGTGACGTACATTGTACACAAGGAAGTGGGTTGTGAGTGTAACATGTCGCTAACACATTCAAGCAGCCGCATAGCTTTAATTTGCAGCTTATATGAAGAACATTAGCGACACCTTCAGTTTCCCTGACTGAAGCGTTAGACAACAACACTGTGTAAAAACAATACTTACTAAAGGAGCACGTGCAGGCGGGTTGTGAACATGTCTACAGGTTATCCCACACCTGTTTACTCCCATGCTGGACGAGGAGACTTCAGAGACGTTTACGAGCCGGCGGAGGACTCTTTTCTCTTGATAGACGCCCTGGAGAAAGACGCAGACAGGCTGCAGCTGATGAGGTCAGAGTCAGCTCACCTGGTGCTCCTGAACGCATCACATACAATCACAATTCCCCCCAAAATGTAGACGCTGTGTAAAACGGAAATAAAAACAGAATGCCGTGATTTGCAAATCATTTTGATCTAGAGGTTCACCGCTGTGTGGAAAAACTGTGTGGGCAAGCAGTCCAGCAGTTTAACAACAGCTTTTGTCAATGCACAGTTGCAAGGAATTAAAAAAAAAAGATTTTACCATCTACAGTCTGTAACATCAGTAAAAGATTCAGATAATCTTGAGAAATATCTGCACCCGAGGGCCAAGGCTGAAAATCAAAACTGGATGACCATGACTATGAATTTTTCTGCTTGTTCTAGCCCGTGTGTGTGTTTGGAGGTGGGCAGTGGCTCAGGAGTGGTGTCAGCTTTTCTGGCATCAGTGGTTGGACCTTCAGCTCTGTATCTGTGAGTTAAATAAATATTTTTTTCCTCCATATCCAGCCAATAAAAATGGGCTTAATTGTTGCAAATGCTGTGAGAAAATATATAAAATATAATCTTGAATATATGTTTATGTTTCAGCTGCACTGATGTGAATCCTGCAGCAGCACAGTGCACAGCGAAGACAGCTTCCTGTAACAACGTTTCACTGCAGCCCATCATCACATCCCTGGTGAGACTTGTGAATTCACATTTTAGGTATTTGCATGCTTTTAATGTAAGGGTTAGATTCCTAAAAGCTGCTTTCCTTTTAGGTGGAGAGTCTTCTGCCTCGTTTAAGTGGGAAAGTGGATGTTCTTGTCTTCAACCCTCCCTATGTGGTCACACCTTCAGAAGAGGTGGTTCAGCTCTGTACTGCAGCTATTCTTCACCTCACAGATGAGGAGCATTTGATCAATGTGCGCTTTTCTTCTAGGTTGGCAGCACAGGTATAGAGGCCGCCTGGGCCGGCGGGAAGCGAGGACGAGAGGTGACTGACAGATTGCTGCCTGTGGTGGCGCAGTTACTGTCTAGTAAAGGGTTATTCTACCTCATTACCATCGCTGAGAACAATCCAGGTGAGTTTACCTATGTCTCTTAAAAGATTTTCAGTGCAGGAAACAGTCTTGTCATTTTCCTTTAATCAACAGAGGAGATCATCTGTTCACTGGGCAAATGTGGCTTGAGGGGAGAGTCATGCTTGTCGACGAGAGCTGGAAATGAGAGGCTGTCCGTCCTGCGCTTCCAAAGGACGTGACAAACATGGACCTCTCCTGACAGGATTACAGGACCTTTGAACTGACTGGGAAACAGGACAGTGTTTCCTACAAGAAAGAAAACTGCAAGAGATTCACCAGAGTTGGTGTAAAGAACATTTTCTGATTATAGTGATGCACAAAAAAACACAGCTTGAGTAACAAACTATTTTGTTTTGTGTGACAGAACTAAAGTGCCTCTGATGTCCTGGTAAAAGTACATGACCTCAAATGACCACTTGTATATTAATGATTTACCCCATGTTATGTTGAATTAGTGAAGAACCCTTTGTTTTTCTCACAACTCAACAGTGAACGAAGAATCCAAAAACTGAGAAAATTCTTGATGAACTGAAGTTAAAGGTGTCCGTATTGAACAACAGCAAAACTACATCAAAACATCTCTTTACAAACGCTCACAAAACTTGTGTGGTCTCGTTTATCCAGTCGTATGCTCAGTACTTCCTAAACAAACCTAAATATTTTAAACTGCTCTCCTCAAGGCTGGACTCCATCGACAAAAATAGTAATTTTATCAAGCTAGAAATGGGAGGTTAAAGGGTTGGTTCAGATTTTCTAAAGTCCAACAATAACACAAACAAAGTAACCCATCAAGGCAGTGGGAGACCAACAGCTCCCATGTACAGCGAGGTAAAGTAAGTGTTTTTGTCAGTGGAGTCTGGTTTGAAGAGGGCTGTGGGTTTGGGATTGGATAATTGAGACTTGGATTATACTGCACTTAACATTAACAGTCAAACATACAGTGTGAAAGTTCCAAGCATTGACCATCCACCACATCTGCAGTTTTTCAGGGACTTGATCGTTATTTATACCACGTCACCTGACTTTGGTCTTAACATACCGTACCAAGTTATTTAGGTTTTTTTCGACATATACTACGATTTTTTCAATTAGTTATACAAGGACTTCATTTATTTATTTATTTATTTTAATGTGTTGTCTAAAGGAGCAAGAGAAAACCTTCAAAGAGGTGCCTTCAAGTGTCTCCAGCTCATTAGCTCAGGGAGATAGCGGACCGGTTTGAAGGTTGGAGGATCAGGGTTCAATTCTCAGGTGAACAATCAGTCTGCCCAAAGATTTGGGTTTGAATCCTGTCTGTTGTCAGTACCTGGAGCAAACCAGATAGTCCTGCAGTAGTGGGGGCAGGAGGGGGCAGTGTTTGTGCAGAGGTACAAATGAGGGGTTATGCAACAAAATACCAAGACAGGCTCAAAATTTCAAAAGAATTTTGAGATGACACTACTTGGCTAAGCTTTGGGCAGGTCAGTAAGTGCTGTTGTGACCACCTGCCAGAATAAAGTTGTTAAAGTTTCTTCTTCTTAAATGGATGCATTATTATTATATTGACACTACATGTTGAATATGCACATCAATATCCATTTAAGAAGATATATGCTATAATGTGACTTTTGTTCACCATACTATAGTATGGCTTTTTAAAAACATTTTTTGACATACTACACCATGACTTTTCTTACACCTGCTACACCGTGATTTTTTTGTACCTGCTACACTATGACTTTTTCACCCCATACTTTCAAGGTGACTTTGAGCTGTTGTTTTTTTAAAAATACCATAATATGACCTCTTTTTAACATACTAAACTATGACTTTTTTCTACATGCTATGCTGACTTTTTTTTAAATATACAATACTATGATTTTTCTTAACAGTTTTGTAAACATAGAGACTGTGACTAATTTTTTTTTTTTTAAATATACACTTTTTTCAACAAACTTCAACTATAACATTTATTTTTTTCAACATTTTTTCAACATACTATACTCTGAGCATTTTTTGGCATGATATTCTATGACTTTTTTTTTTTACAAAAAATATACAGTACTTTTTTGACATACTTTACTGACTTTTTTCAACCTGCTATTGTTGACATAATATACTATGACTTTTTAAATATATGATGCTATGACTTTTCTTGACAGTTTATGAAACATACTTACTATGAATGTGTTTTTTTTAACTTTTTACTAAAACTCGTTACATGACATACTACGTTTTTTTCAATGTCCTTTACTATGCCTTTTTGAGTTTTATTTACATACCATACCATGACTTTTTTTCAATCCTCCCCATTGTCGGTACCTGGAGCGGAGTACCGGGGCCAGGAGGGGAGAGTGTCTCCATTTCTCAGAGGCACAAACAAGGGGTTATGCAACAAAAAAGACAGAACCAGCTGATTTAACTGAATAATCTAAAAGTGAGAGTAAATCCCTAAACAAGAAGAATCTGGATACTTACAACTAAGTCAAAGGGCCCACAAACAACATGGACGAAAGGTAGAAAATAATTAAAAGGATGCAAAAACAAAAGAGCTGAAGCAAATACACTTTTACTGAAGAAAGTTGAACCACTTTAGCCTACTCTCAATTCATCTCCAGTCTCTTTAGTTATTGCATCCTTTCAGTTTAATTCTACTTTCCATACTGTACTGAAGGTTTTTCACTCTTGTGCCTTTAGTTGCAAGTTTCTGCATTCTTTATGCCTTTCAATTAAATATCAGCTGGCTGTGGTTCTTTGTTGCAGAACCTGACCTGAAAAGTTGAGAAAAGACCCACACCTTATTGCCACGGTCAATCTCACCATGCCACTGAGCACCCTTTGCACTGGTATCCTTTCTCTAGGCACATTTAACCTTTTCATTTCGGCATTGGACTTTAAAATTCATTTGACTTGGATAAGGATCAAACCAACAATCTCAGGACATCCAAACAGGCATGTAGCATTGTGAGCTATTGGAGTTCACACCTCCACTGTGTTTCACGAAGCCTTTCACTCTCTCCTCTGGACATTGGCCTTTAAAATTCACTGAGCCTTGTTAAGGATTGAAGCCCCTACCTTCTCAACAAGAATACGTTCCTTATAAACAGGTACAAAATGATGACTTTTCAGTTTAGGGTTCAGACTTGAACATGGAACTTCAGATATTACAAAGGTCTGTCTATCACACTGAGCTACCTTACTGCTACACATACTGGAACATAAATCTCATCCAGAATACAGTGCATCTTTAGCTGTAATCTGGTTTGACCTCACACTTCCACTGTGTTTCATGAAGCCTTTCACTCTCTCCCCTGGACAGCAGCCTTTAAATTCACTGAACCTTGACAAGGATTAAAGTTAGAACCTTGGGACTTCCAGTCAATCAATCAGTTTTATTTATAAAGTCCTCACAAATTACAATTTGCCTCAGAGGGCTTTACAGCATTAGACATCCCTCTGTCCTTTGGACCCTCACAGCGGATAAGGAAAAACTCCCCCAAAAAACCCTTTAACGGGGAAAAAAATGGTAGAAACCTCAGGAAGAGCAACTGAGGAGGGATCCCTCTTCCAGGACTGACAGACGTGCAATAAATGTCGTACAGAACAGATCAACATGATAAATTAACAGTAATCCGTATGACGCAATGAGACAGAAAGAGAGACAGAGAGAGATGCAGGACAGACAGTAATGACAGTAGCTTACAACAACATTAATTTAAGTAATAATATTATAATTATAGTTCTGGTTACTGTGGTACAATATGTTGTAGGTATATATTTATATATTAATAAATGACAGTATATGTATGTGACAATAATCATATGTGTATAATGACAGTAGAAGTATGACTAATGATGACAGCAGCAGCAGGAGGCATCTGGCAGGACCACGGCAGCAGCACAACCACACACGTCACATCATCCAGGCACCGCTGTGATATGAGTTAATCTGAGAGACAGTGGAGCACAAAGGCTCCGGAGAAGAAGCCGAGTTAGTGACATGCAGTAGAGCTCTAACCTTCAAACCAGTCCTCTATCTCCCTGAGCTAATAAGCTGGAGACACTTGAAGCAGCCTCCTTCAATAATTTATCTCAAAGAAAAATTCATAGTATATGTAAAAAAAAAAAAAAAGTAAATAACTTGGTACAGTATGTTGAAATTTAATCCCCGAAGAACTGCAGATGTGGTGGGTGGTCCAAAAAAAACCCTATAAAATGTCTCCGTACAGTATGTTGAAAAAAGTCATAGTATTATTATCAGTCCTCCCCAACACTGTCACCTGGGTTGACAGTTTGACTGCAGTTCACAAGCAGTGACACGTGTCATGTTCAAAGTCACTTCAATCACCTTTCTTCCCCATTCTGATGCTTGGTTTGAACTTCAGCAGGTCATCTTGACCATGTCTACATGCCTAAATGCATTGAGTTGCTGCCACATGATTAGCTATTTTCCCTTAACGAGCAGTTGAAGAGGTGGACCTAATAAAGTGGCGGGTGGCTATATGTACGTAAAAGAGGTGTTCTTTTTAGATGAGTACAATTAATTTTTCAACCAGTTATCAAGATGTGCTCTTAATAATTAAAGGATTAAAGAGGGCTTATCTATTCTAATAAACAGGAGGTGTTTGCCTGCCTCTCCTCACATGGGGGCAGTATTGGATGTTGCAAGATCAATATTACTGGCATTTACACAAGCCTTGTATTTGCATTGTAAATATATTAAAGTCATGTAAATGTTTGATGTAAACAACAAAATGAAAAAGCTTAGCTTTCACCAGGGGGACTAATATTTTTGTTTGAGGGCCAACCATTTATTTTTACTGTATATTTATCAGCAGGTTTAAAAACTAATCACAGCTTTTTTGCCTCTTCTTCACAGTGTCTGGCCTAAATTCTGAGTTGTTTATGTGACTTGAATGGTGGATTTTCGCATTTTTGTCAGAGGGTAGTGGAGATAAAAATAGGAAACCAGGGAAGTCAGGTTACCGACAGAGGGCCAAGCACACCCCAATGATGTAACAGCATCTCCCGTCTTACCACAGATGGTTGAGAAAGGAAGACGTCTCACCCTGCAGCTTTTTCTTGTTACAGCAATGGTCCTCACAGTCTCAGGCAGATTACAGTTATATGTAAAATGTTACAAAAATAGAGATATTCAGTTTGGCATGATATGCAACAGAGAAAATCAGCAAATTGTCACATTGTCACTGATCATCAAAATTAATTTTCTCTTGTGACCAGGCTTTAAATGACACAATTGTTTCAGCACACTGTAAAATACACTGCTCAAAAATATTAAGGGAACACTTAATAGTCACAGTGTAACACCAAGTCAGTTAATCTTCAGGGATATCAATCTTTCCATTTAGGAAGCACAAGTGATTGTGAATCAGTTTTCAGTTTTGCTTTGGTGCACGCGGTAGCCACAGACAGTTGCTCTCTCCTCATCCTTCCTGACTGATTCTTCTCTAGTTTTGTGTTCTGCTAGTGTCCTTGTCACTACTGGTAGCATGAGGTGGTACCTGCAGTCCAATTAGGTTGCACAGATAGTCCAGCTCCTCCAGGATGACATATCCATATGTGGGGTCGCAAGAAGGGTTGCTGTGTCTCCCAGCACAGTCTCAAGAGCATGGAGGAGATACCATATCCTTGGAGGATTGCACAGACTTCTGTATTATAGCCAATGGTACCCTGACAGCTGTTAGGTACCGGGATGAAATTCTCAGAGTGACTGTCAGACCTTACGCTCGTTCATCAAGATCTTATGTGTGATTTAAATGTTCCCTTATTTTTTTAGCATTGTAATTGACTGCACATATAGGCCTACTCTTTTGTCATAAAACTGGGCCCAGTGAGTGACCCTGACCCTGGGAACCCACTGGTTGTCTGGTTGGTACTGGTTGTGAAAGTTAAATTGTTGTACTACACTTAATGTTACTGTAATTTGAAGCAATCTCTGGCATAAGAATTTCCTTTAGGATAAATAAAGTTCTATTGAATTGAATTGAAAATAATGTAATTTATTGTGAAATATTACAGTTACATATTGTAACTTTCTGGAATTAATTTTCAGTGCATGGGTCAAATCACATACAAGATAAGTACCATTGAAGGCTAAAGTCGTGGCGATGAATCTGGGCTGTCTTTCTGTAACTGAGTGACACATCTTACTGTTGTAGACGATCTTTGGCCACACACGCCCAGCCTCAGCACCAGCGCATCCCTTCTCCACGGGGTTCTCCCCCCTCTGCCCGGACTAACATTACCACGAAGCATGAGAGGGATGAGGCCTTCATGAGTAGTACAAACACCACCGGACCTCGTTCTTCTTCTCCGGAGCTCGTTTGTCGCAGTCCGTTATGTCTTTGAGCCTGCTTCCCCTCTCGCCATGCCCGCCGCTGATCGCTCCCTGCCGCCGCCGCAGCTGCTGCTGCTCCTTCTGCCGTCGTTGCTTTTGATTTCGTGCCTGGATGGGGTGGTGGGAGCAGCGGAGGAGGGCGGCGTCCTGCCCTCCTCTTCCTCGCCCGGGGACAATGGCCTCAGCGCCGCGGTCGGAGACCCGTCTGCCACCGAACCGACAGCCCCGGGGCCATCCCTGGGCCCCTCCGCTCTGATAGAAGGTAAACAACAACAAAAAGGCGCTCTCCATTAGCCAGGCATTGTTAGAGAAAATGGAAATGAGACAGTGTGACTCATAACTGGATCAGTTAGCAGTGCTGGGCATCACATGGTGTTAATGTGAAATTGAAGCCAATAAGTGGCCTAATAATATTAATAATTTGAATTAAATTAGAGCATTGATACATTATTTAGGACATATACTTTAAAATGACGTTTTATGCAGTTTCCTGTGATTACTGTGAGTTAAATGCTGTAAGTGTGTCCATAAATACATTTTAATATGCACAGAATGAAGCTTTGCATTTACTTGAGTGGCAAAAGAATAAAATAGAAAACACGTTATCGTCTACTTATGCATTCAAAAGGCAGAAAAATCTGTTATTAACACATCAGAGACAGGTACATCCAGACAGGACACGTGAAAATATATTTACATAACACAATACACAATAGCAGTTACATTAAAAGGAGCACCAGGTCCCATACAGACTGAGTTAATTTAGTGTCTTACTGGGGTAATTTTGTGTCTTTTTTGGTCCTTTCGTCACTTTACAGTTCCTTTGCATCTCTTTGTGGTCAATTTGAGTCTCTTTGTGGTCGGTACATTTTCAGTTGGGTGACATTTTTCAGGTGAACACCAGGTGGGCCCCTGGCAATTTGGGCATATAGGCCTGTGTCCAGTAGACCCATTCAATAATCCGTGCATGCAAACATACTGTATTCTGAATTAGACCTGATTTTAGCAGTAAGATAAGTAGCAACCCACAGCTCTATTAGAGGAACACATGGTGCTCTTGTTATGTTATTTAAGTAAAGGCTACAGGTAAGTAAACATGGATGAAAAGACATTTCTATTGATAAGCTATTGGTCATAATTCACAGGCGTCCTGGCCAACAGGCTAATAGGATTAAGATGTGTAATATGGAGGTTTGGGGGATTAGGGTTTTATCTCTTTGGCAGGTGATGTATTAATGGGGAGCATGGTAATCCTGTACTGCTCTGCTGATACAGTACCTGAGCCTGGGCTCACTCATGGCCTATGTTTACAACCAGTCTGGGCAGGGATGGTGGGTTTACATACTGTAAAACCAAAGCACATTTCAGGGCTTTCTTGGAACTCCAGCTGCCATGTTAGCGTCAGATTTACAGACCAAAACATTTTGTATATGAGTGGTGATTAAGCTCAATACATCAATGAACTATACTGCTGAAGATTACAACAAAAAGATGATGAAAACAACCTGAGTGAGGACTTAAGGAGAAACAATTCTCATGACAGTTTTAATCTTGTTTTCATCTTTTCATTTAACAGCGTAATATTAAAAAATTAGGAACCTGCTACATATCAAATACATGCTCCTGAGTTCATATGCATGCGACAGTGTTGGAAGGGAACAGACGTCGAACATGGCACTTGGTTTTGATGTATTTTTCATTCTCCCACCGACTCTGCTGTGCCTGCCTCATCACTTTTTCATGGTGAGAGAAAGGTTACTGAGTACTGCTGAGAGGAAGTGGTGGAGGCTGGTCTGCATACAGATATGGCACATGCACAGACACACTAGGGCTGGGCAAAATATCAATATCATGTTATGAAAGACGATATCTCGTCTTAGACAAAGGGACATTTTCAAAGTGTAAATCAAAATCATTTTTGGCATTTTCTCTCCAGAGCCCCAGTTTGCCCTGAAGGTCCTGGTGAGGGATCTCGTGACCCGTCAGCCTCTGCCGGGTGCTGTGGTGGACGTCTATGTGAACCACACCCTGAGGAGCTCTGACAGGGCAGGGGAGAGAGGTGAGGTTCTGCTCTGGGTCGCATACAGCCCAGGCCTCAGTCTGACTCTGCTGGGCACCAAGGAGGGCTACGTCCCCAGCCCCCTGCCCTGGAGCACTGCCAAGAGACCGAGTGAGTAATACCCATTACAACTTTTTAAACATTTAACTAGTCAAGACAGGCTGACTCTAGGGATGAACCGATTATCAGCTGAACATGGGTGTCCAAGTTCAATGTCCAAATGTTGTCCAAGCTCAACTGCAGGGTCTTGAAACTCATGGTGTCCCATTGTCCCAGGGACAATAGACAATGTGTTAGGGATGAACAGAGGTCTTCCCCAAGATGCCTGTGTTATAGGGGGGTGCAGTACGCTCACAATCGACATGTCAAGGGACACTGAGTTAGCCTACATTATGAGCCGTTCAAGCTGTTTTCAGTAAAAATTAGTATTGGGTGAAGGTAAATTATAATATATCAGGATGTGTTCATCAGTGTTAAGACTAATGGTGTCCTGTCATCCCAGGAACAATTAAAAAAAACAAAAACGTGTAGGATGTACAGAGATCTTTGTCATCAGGACAAAAGAATGCAGTAAATTCAATATCAACGCGTCAGGGAACACACCTTATTCTTTTCCTGTTGATGCTACTTTGTGAACAACAAATTTGTGTTGCCATCAGCAGGAGGAGATCTAATTAATGTTTGCTGTTAGCTGTTAATAGCAGGTAGTCAGATACAACAGCTAACAGGGATTGCATTGAGTTACATTATGAGGTGTTCAAGCTCTATTCAGTAAAAATGACTGTTGAGCGAAGGTAAATTATAATATTCTCATGAAGTGCCAAAATGTAATCTTGAAAGATTTAGTTTTTGGCAAGAAACTAAAATAAATACAGCTTGATGTCTTCACAGCAATATAGAATACATTTTAGAGAGGGAATTAGGATATATGATATATATTTTCGATCATTTTCATGTGAAAGAAGTTTATTTTAAAAGTTATTTCATAAATGTTATTCAAAAATGTTATTTCAACCATCAGTATCGTATTAGCTGAGAATATCACAATCTGTGCATCCCTACTGACTAACTGTCATCTTTTTATGTCCACACATTCACACAATAATTGTTTACTCAGGGGCACAAACTGTGTGGCAGGTCTAGGTAGTTTCTGAGAGAAGCATTCACTCATGTGGCCCAAATCTCTTCCGTCTACCTATGAGTCAAAAGCCTGGCTTTTCTGAGATAAGGGCACAGCCAAAGACTGTTAACATGACCTGCTGAAATGCTGAACACTGCATCCCAACTAGCTCCAGGGTCACAGCTGACCCTGACCTCCCTTTGAAGGGAGGCAAGAAAAGAGGATTTTCCAACAAGGATTGATCGGATCATAAAGAAAAAACACAATCAAGGCATCTTTTTGAATTGAAAAGGTAGTTCTTTAGTCAAGAATGCACTTCTCTAACGTACACTGTTTTAGCTGTGTAAATTTTATGGTGTTGGTGTCTGTTAAAAGGTTGAAAAATCAGCCTTGTGCAGCCATTTGTGAGCACGTATTTTCTGTAATGCCAGCCCTTGTATTCACACAGCTGCATTATTCATGGTCATTACAGATTAATGAAGTGTCTGCGACAACATACAACTTGTCACCGAGGTTTGTTCATGGTGAGGCAATTTGTATTCCTAGTGTACAGTCAAGTGTAACTGATCGCAGTCATTTTATTGATCGTCTCTACAGCAGCACGTAGAGTCGAGGAGTCTGACTCAAGCGTGGGGGTAACATATGCCTGCCTCAGCACACTGTCTTTGTCCCGCGCCCAATCACATGCAGAGGGGGTGGGGGCTCTTTAGCCACAACCGAGCCTGGGTCTGACTCTTTTGTTTGTGCTCCCACTTCTGTTACTGGTCTGAATCGGACAAAAGGATGTGTTTTACAGCAAAGATGAAGCAGGTGTTGTGATGGATAAAATCAGAGGGATGATGAAAGAGTGTCATCTGTCGAGACCTGCTTTGCTCTGCATTATCAGAGGCGCCTCCCTTTTGTGCAGCTGAGCCAGACAGCTGAACCCTAAAACGGGGATTGAGGTAGTATTGCCACCTGCTGGTAGCATTATAGTCCTACAAGTCACCATAAACAGCTTTGACTTCTCCTCTCACCACTTAAATCCCTGTAAAAGTGTATATAATATTTTAAACTAAATGTAAGTAGTATTTTTTCCTTTTCTCAAAGGTTTATTTAAAGATAAATTGGCCACTTTTGATCTCTGTCAGTTCTATAATTGTGGCTTTTTTCACTTGGAAAAAATTGGAGATTGTGTTTTATTTTTTACCTTTTGTACCTTTCTTGCAGTTTTCTCTGCTGTCACATTGCTGCTGCTCCCTCACAGTCAGGGGAACATCTGGCTGTTTGAAGACTCAGTGCTCATCACCAGGAAGTTACCTGGTGAGTTTACACACTTTGTTAGAGGCAAACAATTTATCATCACCTCAGAGAGCAAATAAGAACTTTAATTCATAGATAAACACACCTTTCACTCACAGTGCTTTCTTCTTTTGATGCATTTTGCATTTCAGGCCTTATTTTGAAAACATTCTTTTACATTTATTAACATTTTCCATGAATTAGCAGAGCTAAACGTGATGCCTTTAACTAGGTTAAATTGGTAGTTTTTAAGTTGGACTGTAGACTGTATTTGCAATATTAAAATGTGAACAGGACTTAAGTCATCACAGATATACTGTAAGTGTAGAGGTAAATTATGATACTAGTTTTGCTGTTTTCAGATCAGTTTGCCTCCAACACAGTGTCATTGTGAACCCACTGCTTAAACCAAAGCATGTGGCCAAAATCTGTCTGTTTTTTATTAAGAGAGCCTTGTTACAAACTCTTCTTTCATCTTTTCTGTCTCATCACTTGAAGCTGCATAAAATATATGATCATTTGTATATGAATTACTCACCCTGTGTTTTGTTGAATTTGTGAAGAAAACTTTGTTTTTCTCACATGCCACCGGTAAACGAAGAATCCAAAAAACACAGAAAATGTTTTGATGAATTGAAGACATGGGGGTCCACATTAACAACAGCAAAACTATATCAAAACATTGGTGTTTTAGAGGTTTAGTTCAGATTCACACAATTATACAAAGTACTGATCGAGGCAGCAGTACACCAGCAGCTCTCGTATAAAGCAAGCTAAAATGAACACAAGAGCTGCTGGTCAACCATTGTTTCAATCAGTAAGTTTGTCTGTGTTATTGTGTGACTTTGTTGAATCCAAACTAAACCTTTAAAACAGAAAAGTCACACAATAACACAAACAAACCAACTTATCAAGACAGCAGTAGACTAGCAGCTCATGTGTTCAGTGAGATAAAATTACTGTTTTTGTCAATAGAGTCTGGCTTTGAAGAGAGCATACATAAGTTTCATTTTTAGTTCAAATCGCCGTCAGAAAGAGCTGTCTGTTTGGGAAGTACTGAGCATATGATTGGATAAATAAGGCTTGCATTATACTGCACAAGTTGTGTGAGAGTTTGTAAACAGAGGCTTTGATATAGTTTTGCTGTTGTTTAACGTGGACCCATATGACTTCAACTCAAGAATTTTCTAAGAGTTTTCTTCATTAATTCAACATAACACAGGGTGAAATATTGATAATAATAATTTGGGGGTGAAGTATGCCTTAAAACATACTGCACTGTGTGTCCATATTTCCACTAATCACATGCCATCTTGTTTTTACAGACAGCTCATCCCAACCCAAGGTGAAGTTCCCCAAGAACCTCCTCACAATGTCTGATAAGAGCAACGTCTCCTCGGTGACAGCATACCTGACTGTACCACAGCACCACCTAGCGAAGGACTGTGCCAACTGCACTCCAGGTATCATCAGTAAAAAATCATGTAAGTGTTTACTAAATCCTCATTAATGTTTACAGCAGGCTTTTTTGGTTTCGAGTGTTTATTGCTATGGTTTGGTCATTAATGCTAGTCTTTGAGTGTTAAGAATTTGTTGGACAAGGGTCAGTAGCTTTTATTATTTATTGTTTAATGATAATTATTTAGAAAATACATGAATGGCATGGTTTAAAGAACTCATTTTAAAACTTAAGAATTTACTTACTTACTTTACCATTTAAATGTCTGGGATTGGCTCCTCTTACTGGATTTCTCTTCCTAATGTCTGCAGTGCTCAGAAGTATCGAGCTGAAGGCGGTGGCAGCCATCAATGTCCTGCTGTACTCTGGTGGTGAGGAGCTCCAGGTTCGTGGGCCCATTCAAATCAGCCTGCCCCTGGGACACAGCACGCACCTCAGGGCCTCTGACACCGTGCCAGCCTGGGCCTTTAACCTGAAGACTGGTAAGGATAAAGACAGACAGGCAAAAAAACATGCAAAGTAAGGTTAATACATCATTGCAGAGATATAGCATTTGGAAGAACAACTTAGTTTCTGTCACTGCTGTCAGCTCAGAAATGTGATTTGATATTGTGATGTACAATGACAACAGGTGCCTGGGAGAATCAGGGACTGGGAATAGTGAAAAGAGTTGGCAACGAGCTGGTTTGGACATACACTGCTTCCCATCTGGGCTACTGGATCGCTGCCCCCCTTCCCTCATCAAATGGTACTTAACTCATCCACCTACATTAACTCATGTAAATGCTGCTTGTGAAATGTGTATTGGTAAGCGTTTAAAGACTACCTATAAATGTAACCATCTAGATTACCTGGCACATGGAAACTCCATTGATTTCATATCATACCACACCTACCTGTTGATGGGAATACTGGGAGCAACGCTGGCAATAGTGATTGGATTTCTTTCCTTGCTGCTGTGTCACTGCGGGTAAGAAAGCTGCTCACAAATGTTATTTGTTAAGGTTCAATTTACAGTTTGTACAGTATAGACATTTTTTTCTACTTCCTAAATTATTTCTTTTCTGTGTAGTAAGAATTTATTGAGTCATTTGAATTAATTTCCCTTGAAATGATTGAGACATGAACACAGACACAATCCAGGTGAAGCAGATAAACTTTTTTTTTAACTCTAAAAAACACAAAAAATACCAAGGTTTAATATTTGATTAAGGTACACTGATTGTTACACGAATATTTAAACTTGTAGCAAAATCTTTGACATTTGAGATTTCTCTTAAAGAAGAGACTGAATAGTCAACATGATCTCATCCCTACTCATTACGTAGGCAGTTAGGTTTCGGTAACAAAAGTACTTGGTTAGGGTTAGGACAGACTGTGGAAGACGTGACTAACAACTGATGTGACAAAATGTTTTCCCCACACCTGATCTTTCTGCTGAGACTGTTCACATTTATGAAGTCACCCATATCTGACATCAGTGTGAACAGATCTCTGCCCTGAAACGTCTCACGTGCAACCAGTAACGTCAAACACATGCCCGTTGGAATTTGCAAACATACCGGAGAGGGTCCAGTGAAATCATTCTGCTAAAAAATTAGCCACATGCTACTGTTTGGGAGAGTGAGTTGCGCATTTTGGAGCAATGGCATTTGGGCTTTCAGTCCACTAGCTCTATTAGCAGGTATTGCTTGTAGTTCTGAGGAAACAGAGGTGTTGGTACAGTCAGGAAAGGAGTTAGTAGTGGTGTGATTAGTATGCAGGGCTACATTCTAACATTGCTGGTGCCATAAAACAACGCTGTCATGGCATGTAGGCAAACTGTCCTGTCAGAACGTGTCTGTCAGTTTGCAGTACGGCTACGACAGCCCTCTGTTTCAACAGACCATTTTGACAATGTATGGTGAGTGATCTGTGCCTGCACAGTGAAGCATGACATGGAAAAATCACAGCTGTATGGAAAAAAACATGTGATTTCCAATACAACAAAGATATGTATCACATTTAAAAGCACACAAAAGTGGCCCAGATCCGATTGGAAAAACACATTTTTGTGTCCAAAGTGCTGTGAAAAAAAATCAGATCTGTGTCACATAACAGCTAAAAAAATCAGATTGGGGCCACATTTGCTCGTAATGTGAACAAAGCAAAAGTTTCACATGACATCAACACTGGTCTCCTGGGTTAAAGTCCTGTGCTTGTTGGGATCCACCTCCCCTCCCACCTTCTCTCAGCAGACTTACTCGTTCTTTATACAACATCCATTGCTCTGAATGTCTATTAATGACGGGAATGGGTTTACATTGGATTTGGCTGAAAGCCCCATGTGTCTCATAAAAATTAAAAGTGCCCCTTTAACTTCTCCTAATTTGGCTGACTTGTTTGTAAAGCAACACTGTGTGGTCCACCCTGATTATATTCTGTTTCTTTCATATAGGAGAGGTTCTCATCGAGAGCCCAGGCGGAGGAGAGCGCGCTTTTCCAAACTCACGGTGGTGAAAAAAGACCAAACCACCTCCACCCACATGGAAGAGGGTTTGCTGTTCCGTTCTGGCGAGAACAGCCTCGCTTCCTGCAGCGTCCAGTGTGAACCCTCGTCCACGCCAAGGCACAAAGCCAACTACAACATCTATGTGGAGGATCCAGGGAGTCGCCCAGCGGCTCCTCTTTATGAGAACATCGCTCTGGATCGGATCAAAGGTTCCCAGCCGCCGTCTCACTACATCAACAGTGAGGAGGTGGCTCGGCTTCGGGAGAAGTCAGAGCAAGCCAACATGAACTCTGACAACTTCTTTCAAGATAAGCTGGTTCATATCTACAACCAGCCGGTGGCCATTATTCAGGCACCGGAGCTTTTCGGTGCTCAAGAGCAGCATAAGTCTGCTACTTTCCCCCGCAACGGGGTGGAGTATGATGCTCACTCAGAGCCTCCAAGTAAAGACAGCTACACCCAGACACTACCCAAAGCTCCTCACCATCACTCCCAAGGTGGAGGCAGCCCACGGCAGAGCAACCAAGATGAGCCCCAGCCTCTGGAGACTCCTCCTCCAGGCCAAGGCCCTAACGCTGTCGTGTGGGGACGCTACAGTAACCTCCTGGAATCCTCCGTCTCCGTGCCTGGGACTCTTAATGAGGCAGCTGGTATGGAGGCCTTCAGCGGCGGGCATGGTGTACCCAGCGAGCTGCAGGGGATTTCAGAGCGCACCTTGCTGGAGCTGACCCGGGGCAAGTCTCACCCCAGAGCCTGGTTTGTCTCCTTAGACGGGAAGCCCGCTGCCCAGGTTCGCCACTCCATAATTGAGCTCCAGACTCGCCACCGCCCACCAAGCAGCAACGACACTAGCCTGGACTCAGGGGTGGACATGAACGAGCCCCAGCAGAATATTCGCGAGACAGAGCGCGACAGACCCTCGATCAGGGCCTCCTCCCTGCCGCACCACAGCCGAGGGGGGCGTTACGGCGAAGAGCAGGACCTGAGCAGCAGCGAGAGTGGCACAACAGCCACCTGTACGCCAGAGGACCCTTACCTGAGGAACATTTTAGACGGGAGCAGCGGGGCTATCCCCAATATTCCCGAAGAGCGAGACGGAATGGATACATCCAGTGCTCAGGAGGACAGCGAGTCAAGAGGTACGCCGCCTCCACGGCGCCTGAGGAAGGTGAGGGAGAAGGGGAAGACAGAAAAGAGGAGTGCCAAGCATGTCCGCGAAGGGCGACCTCTGACCAAGCGGAGTTAGAGCACGGCTCATTGCAAGCATTTTTTCATCAGTGCTTAATTTCAATGTCCCATCAACCGTTTAACCCACATTATGCTACGGTGTCATTAGTGCTGAGTGATCCGAATTAGTTTTTACCACTTGTGCTCACGCTGGCATTGTTGTTGTTGAGTTTTGTGATTGTACAACTTTGCCAAAGAATGCTATGCTCGAGAAACAAAGCAGGATCTGTGTCACGTTGAAGCATCATGTAGCTGCTGTTAGACAAATCTGTGCACCATGTCCCCTCATTCTCTGAAGAGATCACCAGCGAGATTCTTCACAGCAAAACGTCCATGTGAACACGATATCCCATAATCCCCAGTACTGGCATTATAGAGGGTGCCTTCTTACTGCCTGTAATCATTAAATATGATCACAGTATTTGTCTATATTGAGTCAGAACCGGTGAGTTTGCAGGACGGACACAGATACAGGTCTATGTGTAGTGCACTTATCCTCACCGTAAATGCCTGCTGTAAATTAAATAAGATATTGAAGCTTTCCCGGTTTGCAGTGCTGACATCTTGATTTGATCATCCAGCCTCATTTTACTTAAACAGACTCTGGGGTTCATGAACGACTCAGTTATGTCATTATTGGAATCAGCTCTGTCAGAAAAATTCACGTTTTTAACTCATGACATAATTATATCGGATTTGTTGACAACTAATCTGACTCCAGTGAATTTTGGAGTGATGTACATTGTAAAGCTAAGCTGCCATTTTGAAGCTATGACACCTGATGTTCAAGGTTTGAAGCCTACAATTATTTTAGAATGCATGAAAATGAATGTCTCTTTGTGTGTATGAAAATGATTTTACTGTAGAGCTAACGTTACATCATCGTAGCTGTTTGATTACTTACTGAATGGTTTGTTTCATTGTCTAGTCTTGGAGGGAAACTCAGTGTTGTGCTGCCAACTGTAACTACTGGAAGGAACTTTTACAACAATAATAGACAGTGTGGGTATTACATTGTAAGAACCACACCTAAATATGCAGAAGCCCAGTAAATCCAATTTTAAACCACATCCCATAAAGTGTGGGATGATTCAGACTGCCTGTCTGAAGCAATACGATACAACAGCCTGATGCAACATTCATATGGATCACATAGACAGCAAACTGGATATCATTTTAGTGAGGGAGATAAGGACAGTAAAATTAGATGAGGCCAACAAAGAATGCTGGTAATGGTAGACGTCATTGCTGTTCAAAGTTTAAATATTTCAACTTTTTGACGTCCTCAGCAAGGGCATTTACAGGATGTTACGTAGCTCCTTCACACAAGGTGAAAACACAAACAAAATATTAGAATAATTACATAAAAAAATATTATCAATATATTTTATTCCGTTCTCTGTAAACAATACAGTTTTACCATCCCAACCTACAAGTTTACATGTTTGGTTTTACCATCCTGCCATTCTGTGAGACTCCTTGTTTTTCCTGTGCTGCCTAGAACGTGTTGTCCACCTGCTGTCTACCATCTGTCTGATTTCATGTGAACACAGCATTAAAAAGGAGTAAATGCTGATTGGTTGGAGGATTGCTGTTTAAAATATTGTAAGTGTACAGGTGTGAGCGAACTATTTGATATATATTTGCAATATTAAGGAGGCCAAAACCTTGTCTTTAGCCCCAAAATGCATTATTTTCTTTTAATCACATACAGTGAATTACCTTGTAATTATTTTCTTTACAACCTTAATTTGGTGCCTTTCATAACCTGTATTACCAAGCCTCTTAGTACCTTGACAAAAACATATAAGGCTGTTTATTCATAACATTGACGTTAAAATTCCACATCAACATTTGAATACTGTGCAGCTTCTTTCTTTACGTATGTCCAATCATTTTGTTTACACACAGTATTTCTGCACAGTTGCAGATAAAGATTAGGCTACACTTGTACTATTAGTGTTGTACTATTTGTCGAATTAAATTCCAGTGGTGGCTGCGTACGATTGTTTCCGAGTCATTTTAAACTTGTTACAGGGTGTCTACAGGTATAAACAAGTTAAATTTAAGACTTTTAAGACCTTTTTAATGCCACTTAAAATGAAATGTAAGACTAAACTTGCGATGGAAATACACACTAAAAGCAAAATATACTCTGTCCAAGTAAGCACATTGATATCAGTTCAGAATGAACAGTAAAAATGACTCTGATGGTAGGCTACTTTCTGTGCTTACAGCTCTGCATGTGCAATTTCCACCACCCTGGTTCCCATTTTACATTTGAAACACCTTTGACATACGGTATAGTTTACCTCGTAAACATTTCAGGGCACTGGATTTAATCACGAGTATTCTTTTGAGCTTTTTGTCATTTCACTTGCATTTTCCCATTGCTTGAAAGGTCTTAGTTTAATGATGCCTCATTACATAAGTGCATTGAGGGGGCAAAAGTAGGGGTATTGCACACATACAGGTGTTGTGTAAGTCTGGTGCCCCGTCGAATAGTATTTCCCTCTTGTTAAAATTATGTTTCCTATAGCAGCAACACCAAAAATTATATCAGTGATGTGACAAAAAAAAATGAAGACCTAGTCAATCTGAATTTAATTTAATAGAGGATAAAGGATCCGCGGCCACCCTGCGTTAAGTCCAAAAGTCTTGTTTTTTGTTTTTTTTTTTTTACAAAAGGAGAAGATGTGATTTTGAAAATTCCAAATATGTTTTTATCTGACAAAATATTCTACTTCAGTCCATATTTGCTAGCATTTAGCCTTTCAAAAACAACATTTTTACTGGCTTCCGCTGCCGGAGGCACGCACCTGTATTAACGGGGTGGTCTAGCAACAAGCTAACTGTACCATAAATTTAAAAAAAAAACTTAAAAAAAACTTACTTATCAAATGAGATGAATCACTTTGTACAAATGAAGGATTTTGTAAAAGGATTTTTCTTAGGGTGATGACATCATAAAATATGACAACAGACATTCAAAGCTTTTGGAAAACAGTAGAAACTCTGAATGTCAAAAAACAGAGATTTGGAATAGCCTTAAAATATATTTGCTTCCTCACCATAAAAATTACTTTCTGTATGTTGTTGTTTTGCTATTATTTAAGAAAGAAGGATGGTGTTCTACTAATTTTTCAACTGAAAGTTTTAAAATTAAATTTTGTAGACATTCAGGATGCCCAGAAAATAAATTGTTCGAATTATGGTGATCCTTTTTCCACTAATGCCACCATGACGTCAACATTTGTGGTTTTGTGTCAAATGTTTCAACAACTATTTTCATCATGATCCCTTAATATTTCCATCATCAGGTCAAAATTTTCTACACTTTGGTTTAACTTGTCCTGTACTTATTGACATCAGCTTTTGTCTTAAGTCAAATAAAACATAACTTTATATGTCCCCATTTGTTACACTGGCACACAGCATTCCCACAAACCTACCAAATCTTGAGAGTGTAAATACCACAACAGCAATGGCAACAATACCAATACTGACATCATTGCCCATCCAAGATAAAGTCTGGCAAAACCTTCACCAAAAATACCACAAAACAGTTTTACTAGCAATATTTACCATAAATTGAAATGGAAGCTTTGCAGCAACAGTTTTGCCATATTTAGTCTTCCGTCATATTGTAAATTTTTTCCCTGATGAGGTCACTTTGTATGTAGAAAGCTCCATTCTGCAGCTCCATTCATATCTTCTTTGTCTGTATATAGCAAAGCAACATTTTATGTATCATGTGGCTGTGATTTAACTTATTTTGTGCTGTTTTTCTTTCATCTAAAAGTCTGAGAGGTGTGTCAGTGTAATGGTCGAATGACACGGTTTTTGAACCAGAGTCATATGAGATATATTAATATTTTTTTTTAGGTTAGCCTGAGTCTTTTAAAGGGAGTGCACAACAAGCCCGAGCTTTGTAATTTTAAATGTAGCAGCAAGTTCAGCACTTAACCTTTCAGTATGCTTACAAATGAAACTACTTTCTCCCACTCGTCATCAGCTTGAAGACACAGTACACCCCAGCTTAGACAGCAACGTGAGAAGTAGTTTGTGAACACTTTGTGCTGATAATTCCTGACAAGCAAATCAAACCCAATACCACTCCCGTTTCAGAGTGATTTCGCTGAATGTATCTGTATTGATTTTAATGTGTTTGATAGTGTGCTCCTTTTGTGTCTAGCCATTGAACCTCATGGGCTTTTGTTTCTTGTTTGTTCCACCGTTTGTGTTTACCTCTGTAATGATGGTAGTAATACTAGTCTTGCCTTTTTGTGCACTAAATTAATAAACTTAACTTGATACCAATTATTGTTCAGAAGCTTTTTTCTTTTCTTTTTCAACTTTTTTTTAAAATATTTCATTATGTAGATATTTAATGTTGATAAAATGACAAAAAACAATATTGACATCTTTTTGAATAAAGTGTTACACATACATGCTTTATTGATTTCTTCTGCTGTATTAAAGGGTAACTTAAGCATTTTCCAAACTGGACCCCACTTTCTTATGTTTTTGAGTAAATAGTAAATAGTAGTAGTAAAGAATGGAGACAACCTTTTTTTTTTTTTTTCTGGCAGCTGCTGGCAGCCGTGAAACTGGCTGAATTGTAACGTCAACGTCAAAGTAAGTCCACTTTTTTTTGCCACTGACAGGCTCAGATTGTTATTCTAAAGACCAGTTTGTGATGAGATGAGCTGACACAGGCAACTAGCAATGCGCCATTCTGCAACACTCAGTTCACACCAATGCAATTAGATGAGACTGTGTATCATCTCCATGCAACAACTCTCTCTACTTCTGTTCTGATTTGCAACTTTTCAGGTTTATTTTGTGGCTGAATATAATTTGTAGCTGCTGAAAATATGAATGAGGATAGTGATAGTGAGATACAGGCTACAGTTGCATTTGTAGTAGTGATGGAACACCAAAAAATAGAAACGAAACAAGCATCAGATTGACTGTATTCATGAAAAATACGCCATAATAATATAAATAACCAGCGCCAATTAATAAGTTACTGAGAATGTGTGTGTGTGTGTGTGTGTGTGTGTGTGAGGGAGGGAGGCATAAGCACACAGTGAGCAGCAGCAGCTACCCACCATCCGACACTGACACACCGTGAGGACACAAACAGAGGGCTCTGTGGGGACGGAGCACCTGCTGCAGCAAGTAAACACGCCGCCTGCGGTCATTTTGACTTTTTTAAATATTTTATTTTGTAGATTTTCCAATTTTGTGGTCATTTTGACTTGACCAGCAGACTTCACTACAAGCCCATTGGTTGTTGAAACAGGTGATGAGCTTTACGTTCTAAAACAAGCTGCCGGAGATTTGACCAGCTGAATTGCAGATGACACCATCAGCTGGCTTGAGTTAAGCTCAGACCAGCCAGTTCACACAACTGCAACTTTTCTCTTCAACGTTCTAGAACAGTTTCCTCTCGTCGCAAATCTTTGGTTAGAACTGGGCTTAAGTGTCTGACAACATTATGAAAATGATCCCTTCAGATTTAGACCTTTTTGTTAAAGAGTAAGAACCCTTTATTTTAACCAGAGATAGATCTAAAGTCGCCATCACCAAATCCACCAGACTCCATTTAAAGGGACATTGTGCAACATTTTCAGTTGTTTATTGGCAAAAATTGATGTCTGCATTCATAAATATGTCATCACTGGTGTACTATTACCTCCACCAATAATCTGACTTATTCTCGTAAAAGGAAAATTTCGGATTTGCTTGTACATTGTGCGGGTAAGTCGTCTGTGGGGTTCCATAATGTTTCGCCATCTTGAGAATACATCCGCCAGCAAGGGACATACAGCCCCGCCTTCGGCGTTTTCGTTGAGAGCCAGGCCAGCGCTGCGTGACTGAGGAACTGAAGGAGAGGAGCAAGAGGCGCTTCGCTACTACCCTGGCAAATTTGAAACAAAGTCCCACTCTTTGAGCATAATGCAGGATCATGCATATGCAGCATCACGGGAGACGGAATCCTCATCGCCAAGAAAGCACAAATGGGAATAGAAAAGGCAACGTGACCGGTGAATTAAAAAAATGAGGGTCCACATCGGGGGAGACTTTCCTCTGTGTCACCTTTGATGAGAAAATATAGCAGGTGCGGACGGAGCAGTGAGTGACAACGACCCTGCCCACATTTAAGGGTAGTGTTTGCAGTGAAAACGCTGAGGTCTAGGTTAGGGTGACCATATTTTGATTTCCAAAAAAGAGGACACTCGGCCGGCCACGACATAGCCTATTTAAATGATACTCGCAGTTTACTCAAAGATGCCTTATAATTTTAATATATTTAAAATTTATATGTATGGATAGAAAATTCAGTTATATTACAAAATAATAACTCTCAAAGACAGAAATTCAGA
>NC_065520.1:2701387-2721243 GCF_006386435.1 Epinephelus moara
TAAATAATGTCGGGCTCGGTTCGGGTTCGGACAGAAATATGCTGCCCGTGCAGCACTCTAACACACACACACACACACACACACAAACACACGGAAAACCGGACATTATCATCAGTTTATAAAAACCCCCCGGACACCCCGGACGGGACGTGAAAAGTGGACATGTCCGGGCAAAAGAGGACGTTTGGTCAGCCTAGAGGTACCATGTCTGAAGGGTGACTTTTGGTTCCAAAGGTACGATACTGAAAGTGTTTGTATTGAGAGAAGGAGCTGCAAAAAAACAGGCTGCAATGTAATCCTTGGGGGCAATTGAGCATTGTCAATATACATCCACTAAAAGTGTTTTTGTCACTGACAGGCTCAGATTATTATTCTAAGTGTCTGACAACATGATGTAAAAGATCCCTACACAGATAGACCTTTTATGAAAGAGTATGATCATTGTTGTTTAACCAGAAACAGCCCTGAAATTGCCATCACCCACCAGACTTCATTTAAATAAACACTAATTTTATCAGCGTAAAACACATTTTATTCAAAGTCGACAGAAACAAAATCAAACTCACAGAAGTCGGTTTGGTTCATCTTTCCACTGTTCCAATAATCAGCAACTCTGATTTGAGTCAAATAAACCCTTAATTCACCCAGTTAGATGTGAAAATATGCTGGCTCTTTACACACTAAAATTAGTCTTTTTTAGCCATTACTAAAAGTCTGTGTCGTATAAAAACTTATGGAACGGTCAAAGTTGTCATATTGAAATCTAAGCTTTGTTGATGGATACATATTGTTGACAAGTAAATGTTGCTGGCAGTCGGCCCAGTAAATCAAATTATTTTTTCTCCGACCCAAGCCAATGCAAGAGGCAGCAAAACATCCTTTTATTTTATAGTTACAGTTTACTAACATATGTAAAACTCTCCACAGTATTAACAGTGGTTACATAAACCTCAAAACCAGCCACAACTCAGCCATGAGCAGAGTGACCATCCGCTATTGACCAATCAACGGACTGCAGTGTTCACAGCTCCACCTTTTAGTACCAGATCTGTACAGATCGGTTCCATTGGTACCATTCACAACTTTTCACAGTGGAAATGGAAAAAAGTGAACCAATCTGAAATGTACCATACCAGACTGCTCAGTGGGAATGGGGCTCTTGACACAAAACATGCGAAATAGGGTCCAGGTTGAATAAAACCTGTAACCCTTTAACAGGAACATTTAAGTCTTTTTCTTCCTCTGTTGCTGTGTGTTTATCAGGACTCCAGTCATTTTTAGCTCTGAAATGAGTGTGTTGTTTGTATCTGTCATGGTTACTGTGCCTGTCCTTTTGAGTTGCACTCTAGTTCGCCTGGCAGGAAAGGCCACAGTCGCTTTGTGGTTGGACTCGGGTCTCCGTAAACCCACAAAAAGGTCCAGCTGTGGTTGCTCCCTGATTTTTACCGCCATAGCACACCTGTTAGGTGAAGCAGGGCTGTGTTTCGCTGTTGTCTTTTTTGAGGAATGTGCACTTGAGTCAGATTTACTGAGTTGATCACAAGCAGAGCTGCTTTCAGGAATAAGAGTTCTCTGCAACTCTCTTCTTCCTTCCTTCACCATAGAGTCTGTGGCTATGCACAGGCCTTGAAAGCTGTCAGTTATTAACTTTTGTGGTGTGTTAAAAGTTACTGAAGAGCCTGTTAGCACCTCTAAGTTAAGAAAACTGTGTGAGGGAGTAACTTTAGTGTTCCTGTCCCGCAGTGCCACTCCTGGAATAAACAAGTCCTTTAAGGTTTTTTCTGGTTGTTTGGCACAGTCACTGGAAAGGCAGGAGGCCGACTGAGGGGAGGTCTTCCTTTCTGTGGAGCTCCAAGTCAAGGGGTCATAAATGACATATCCATCCAAGGGGCAGGAATTGGACTTCTGTAGGATCCTGTCCACACAGGCAGTGTGAAACTGAAGTGTGTGTGAAAATGTGAGGGGACAAGGGAGTGAGAGGAGGGGTTTTCTTGTATTACATCTGGTAAAACCATTATGATTTTTTTTTGCAGTTTGGTTTCTGATGTACTTCACAGATTCAGAATAAAAATAGACTGTTGGATTTGGATTAAGTGTAGGTAGATGCAATACTTTTTTACTACTGGGGTTAAGATAAGGTGAATTTCAATTTCCTCGCATGCTCTGTCCACTGTTTTTACATTTTAAAGGAACAGTTCATCCCAAAATCAAACATACATATTTTTCCTCTTACCTGTGATATCATTTTTTAATCTAGAATTTTTTGGTTTGAGTTATCGAGTGTTGTAGATATCAGCTGGAGAGATGTCTGCCTTCTCTCCAATATAATGGAACTAGATGGTACTTGGCTTGTGGAGCTCAAACACCAAAAATACATTTGAAAAACTCAACAGCAATGTCTCTTTCCAGAAATCATGACTCGGTTTGCTAATAATCCACAGACCTTGCTGTGAGCAGTTCCATGTAGGAACTACTTTCCCTCTATTGAACCATACCCACCAACCGTATCACAGCGCAGAAGAAAGAGTGCATCTACTCATGGATGAGAGGCTCATGCTTGAGACAGTGTGAGATGTAAACATTAATGACATCAATCACGTTAGCTAGCCATCAGTAGATGCACGCTTCTTTCTGTGCAGTGACACGGTTATGGGTGTACTTCTGAAAGAGAGAAAAAAGTTACTACATGAAACTGCTCACAACAGAGGAGTGGAAGAAAAATATGCATTTTGGAGTGAACTGTCCCTTTAATATTTTGGCATACTAAAACACAACCTGTAATTATGTGGTGTGATCTGAGCTGTTAATTATGTGATTTTAAATATTTTGCATTATAGAAACGTTACAATAATGCGAGCACGCACACTTGAAATGTTTTACCTTGTGAAGGCAGGGCAGAGTTCGGACGTGCTGGCCCAGGCTGAAGTTCTGCAGACAGATCCGACACTGCTGTCCCTCATCCAGGAGCCGAGACCCTGATCTCACCCTGACTGTAGGTAGACACTCCAACACACTTTCAGGTAGAGGGTCTGCAGCTACAGGGATGATGCTGAGAAGCAAGATGTGAAAATGAGCATATTACCGATAAAAAGCAGCAGTTCTCCTTAAAACCAAGAGACATTTTGTACTGCCTGTGTGAGTGCCCATTTTTGGTGTCAGCAGTATTATTCTAAGATGTATTATTCTTAGATAGGTCTCAGGTATTTTACATCAGAAAAGCATCAGTGTTCAGAGTGAATTTGTCCATCTTATACTAAAGATAAATTTGTTTTCTGGATGTCTTTAATAACTCACCTGCCATTTCCTGGCTGTGAGGTCGCACCTCTTTGTTCATCACTCAGCTCCTCAGCCACGAGGTGCCACTTTTCTCTCCTTTTCTGTTTGAAGTTTAGTCAGAGTTTTTGTTTTCATCAGGTGTGTTTATTTAACCCCTTATATCTACAGTTATATTGTCAGAAAAGCTTGATCACTACAACCAACAGAATTATGATACTTCACTTGACAATGGCCAGTTTCATTAAGTATTTACAGTATATTAAAACAATATGTGGCATTATTGCCTGAAGTGGGAGTTTAGCTGATGCAGTAGAAGCATTATTTTAAAGCTGATCTGAATAGCTTACTGTCCGTGAAGCAAACGGATGCTGTGGGTGCCGGCCCATCTTTGAGCAGTCCTCACATAGATAGAAATATCTGCAGACTGTGCATCTGAAAAGACAATAACAGGGATATAAGATGACATTGGACCATAGCATGACAAGGAAATTACAGTATACTGGATTATTCACCATCATTAAATCTAAATTTCAGTTTAAATTACAAATTCTATACACATGTACTTACAGGAATATTTGACCCTCCAAATGGCATTTGTATATCAGTAACTCACCTCTCGTTACGTTGAATTTGTACGGAAAACTGTTTTTCTCACGTGCCTCTACGGTAAACAAAGAATCCAAAAACTGAGAAAATGTTAAACAGATGCAAAACTATACTGATACTAGAGGTGCAACAATTAGTCAATTAATTGATAACTTGATTGAAAGAAAATCAATTGCCAACTATTTTGATAATAGACTAATCATTTCATACATTTTTAAAGCAAAAATGTCAAACATTTGTTGTTCCCAGCTTCTTAAATATGAGAATTTGCTGCTTATCTGTATCATTTATGATGGTTAATGAAGAGTCTTTAGGTTTTCAACTGTTGGTTGGACAAAAGAGGCATTCTGGAAAATTTGTAATGAGTACTTTTCACAATTTTTAGACATTTTAATGACTATATGATTAATCAATTAATGGTGAAAATAATCAGCAGTTTAATTGATAATGAAAATAATTGTTGACAACATCTGTTAACAAACTCTCACACAACTCGTGCAGTATGATGCAAGTCTCATTTATCTAGTTGAATACTCAGTACTTCCCAAACAGACAGCCCGTTTCAGACAGGAAACTGAGCTAACGGCGAAACTTATCTATGCTCTCTTCAAAGCCAGACTCCATTGACAAAAACAATAATTTTACCTACCTGAACACAGTAGCTGCTGGTCTACCACTGCCTCAAACAGTAAGTTTGTTTGTGTGATTGTGTGACTTTGGTGAATCCATCTAACCCTTTAAAATAATAACACAAAAACACTAACTGATGGAGGCAGCGGTAGCGGCCCTGTGTTCAGAGAGCTAAAATTACTGTTTTTGTCAATGGAGTCTGGCTTTGAAGAGAGCAAAGGTAAGCTTCACTTTTAGTTGAGTTCCCCTTTGTAAAGGGCTATCTAAGTACTGAGCATAAGACTGGATAAATGAGACTTGGATTATACTGCGCAAGAGAGAGTGTGTAAAAAGATGTTTTGATATAGTTTTGCTGTTGTTAAACATGGACCCCTATGACTTCAATTCATGAAGACATTTCCCTGTTTTTGGGCTTTTCGGCTTACCGTGGAGGCAGTGAGAAGTTGTCTTTATGAATTCAAAGCAACACGGGAGTAACTGATATACAAATGATCATTTGGGATGTGAACTATTCCTTTAAAATACACTACAATGTGAATTCTGTGATTGAAACTGCACAATTCTCAATGTTCAGTACTCAAATTACTTATGGTATATGCATTAGACTGCCTCTTGCTTACTTGAAACATTTGCCGATGACAGGGCAGACCCTGCAGCTATGACAGGGAACTCCCAGGTGTCTGTCTGGCTTCTTTCTCTCGGCAGCAGTGAAGAGCTTTGCTGCGTTTTTCATCTGTTCCTGAATAAACTTCAAAGAGCTGAAGTCCTCTCTGCACAGAGGGCACTTAACTGTTTCTTCCCTGTCTGACAGTCTCTGGTGATCCGCCCACACCTTCATGCAAGAGATGTGGACATTATTGCCACAACCGAACCTGGAAACAGACAAGGACAGCACGTGAGAGAGCAGGAAATCTATCTGCACAATGCTGCAAATAAACCACATATCTTTGTGTTTGAATGAAATGTCCTCCTCTGTGAATATCAGGAGATCTGAACCTAATTTTACAACATCCGAAAATCTGTGCTGGTGGTTTCCGCTAAACATTCTGTATGTCAACAGCTGGATGTGCTGCACTGGGGTGGATAATCCTTTATGGGGTCATGTTCTGGCCAGTAGTTCAACAAAAGTTGACTAGAACATCTTACATCATACTGAAACATAACTGTACTGGAACAATGACAGCGTGATACCATGACCCCAGACCAAACTCAGCTGCCCACACACCTGCAGTAAGACACAGGCTGTTTTTTCTCCAACAGTTCCTCTTGACAGATGGGACACACATCCTGGGCTTGGATCGCTTTCCGGCAGACACTTCCAGTCTCGGGGTCAGTGACAACTTGGCTCGGGGTCTCAGAAGCAGCTGAGGGATCATTTTCCGTCCGGTTGTCTTTGGTTTGGTGTAAACCATGGAGCACCTCCAAGATCTGTCTCTCCACGAGTCCATGCTGAAATGAATCTGGAGCAGAGTTATTTTTAACATTGTATGTCAGCAGCAGCACATGCACAAGGGTGGGTCAGGACTTTCAAAATGCCTACAAACTTCACAAAGTGTCAATTTTGTGAACAGTCTTTTAATCTAGTCTATTAAATCAGCATTGTGATGTCCATGTAAGACAGGTTTATAAACCTCACACACACACACACACACACACACACACACACACACACACAAAAACAAACATTTCAAAGCAGCTTACATTCATGTTCTCTGGGTAGTCTGAACTTCCGCAGTAAAACCCTGTAAAGATAAAGATTAGAAGTTTATTCTGGAGTTAGTAGTGCTCATATAAAAGTGAATACTAATGATACATACACACAAATCTGTCATTAGTAGGCCTTGATATCAGCTGAGTTTTTAAAATATATTTTAGTTGAGTTTGGTTTACTTTGTTCAAGTACAAGTAAAGTTTTTAGTTTTGTTTTTGCCACACGTCAAAATGAATTAGTATTCAAAGCTGTCATAGCAAAACAGCCATGTCAGAATTTTACCTCAATAAAATACACTAAAAAAAAGTAACAAAATTCAATTTAAATTAGGCAAGAGCTGATCAAAAAAGTAAACAACACTGTAAATCCAACTTATTTACAAGTCATACTTTCTACTACGGACCCAATTTGTTCGCTGCTTAGTGCACCCTCACCAATGCAAAACATTTTTGGTAGAAACAAACAGTGAACAACGTGAATATAATTGCTTTATTGCCACAGTTTACTACTACAGTTTAGTTAACAATTTCATTGAACATGGGAATACTTTCAGTTATTAGGACTTTCTGGACAGAATTTCATAAAGCATATATTTTCAATGATATTCATCTTATGGAAAAGACTACTTTTTCTCTTCATCTCCAGAAAAACATGTTTATTATACCCTGGGCCAGCTGGGTGAAATACGCAAGATCCTTACGACCTGATTTTGGTGAGGTGTCTTAAAGAAGACCCAGTGATGTTTTTTTTTTTTTAGCAAACCTCATTGACTGCTATCCTGTTCTTTTTTTTTTCTTAAGTCTCCTCTGACATATATTTCATGGCACTTATATATTACTTATAAATTTCTTAAATTTTGAAGAAATCTTAACAGCAGGTAAAATTATTTTGTTTATCAGGATTTATGTTTTGTTACATAAGCTGCTGTTGAAAAAAATAATTAATCAAAAAAAAGAAAGAAATTGGGAATACTGAATATAAAATTTTATCAAACTTACATTTGGTCAGAAACTTACATTTAAATTTTTTTATTCAACTTATTATTGTGTAATTATTTTACTAGTTATGCATGACTAATATTTTTTTAGATTAATGTTAAAAGACCTCATGCACCCCTTGCAGTACCCCAAAGTACCCTTAGGGCAGTGGCTCTAAAACGTTTTCTGTCATGCCCAGTTCAAAAGTCAACAAAAGTTCATGCCTCTCACCCCACAATTTTCTATCAATCATTAACAATAACTGGGAAAGCAACCAATTTTAGTGAAATAAAAATCAGTAAAACAGAATCATGATATTTTGTAGAATGGCATTTGCATTACTATTATGTGATTTATTGAACTGTTGATTGTCAATTGTGGTTTAGATGGTTACCCTCACCTGCCACCATAGATCTTGTCATTAGCCTATTGGTGTGCAGTATGTGTAACTATAGGTGTGATTTCAACTGTCCAAACATTTTGACCTGACGAAGATCCGAGTAGAATCAAAACATTTTCATTTACCTTGTGTCGCATGGAGTACTTATTCTCTCTCAGCATGCCAATATTAGCCAACTCTTGTTTATTTACTTTGGCTCCATAAATCATATTCAATTATCTTTGTTTCACTCCATATTTTTCCCCTGGTCATCCATGCCCCACCTGCAGTGGCTCTATGTCCCCACAGGGGGGCCACTCCACAGGTTGAGAGCCACTGCTCTAGGGGTCTACCACATTATGTCACATTGTGTACTTGTTTTTCAGATCAACTGCAACAAACTTCACTGAAAAGTTTGCCTGTGTTCACCTCACAATGTTGCACATGTAGTACATATAAGATTAAAAAAGGGACCATATGGAATATTATTTGCAGAAACAGTGAGTCTACAGGTGTCAGACACAAAATTTGATGCCTTTTAAGACCTTTTCAAAAATAATTTTTAACCAAATTAAAAACTGATTTTAATGTTCAATAATGTTTTAAGCATTGCAGGTCAGCATAAAGGTAAGAAGTATATGTCCTGTATAGTGGTAGGTTTTATGTAGGAATATGATTACTGGAGTGACTTAGGTTCATCTACAACTGGCCAACAGGTAAGTGCAAGTATAAAGTAAAAAGACAGTACTAGGTTTAAAGATTTGTAACATCAGAAATGTGGACTCATTCTGACAAAAATAAATTAAAATAACGATGAGATTACATCAAATGTTTGTGGCAATGAAGACCTTAGAAATTCACATTTAAGACCATTTAATTACTTTTAATGCCTAGTTTAAGACATTTTAAGACATTTTAAGGACATACAGACACCCTGAAAAACCTTCAGGTGTGTGAATCTTTTGTGTGTGTGTTACTGATACCAGCAGATGTGTTTGCACAGCTCCTGCTCCCTGGTGAACACAGGACAAGTGCATGTATGTGGGTCACCCAAGAACACCTGAACAACATGAACAAGAGAACATGCTTGAGTAAGAATACAAAACATGGTTTGTGGAGTTTGAGAAATGCATCCTGAATCACAGAATTTAAGATTTAACTTAAAGTTCCTGGCCTCTCCCTCCTCTCTGAGCAGGAATCCTGTCGGGCCGAAAGACCTCAGGAAGAATATAGTTGTGGTGAGGGCTTGGTCCTGGTGGAAACTCACTGCATCGCTGACTATGTTCCTCCAGGTGGTTTTCCTGAACATTCTGTTACTGCAGAATAGAGAGATGTATCAATCATCTGACCCTCTGGTAATAAAAATGAGGGTACACATCAAGGATGAAGGGGCTTATGTCTCAGCAGGATTTGGAAAAATGTGTCTGTGTATTTATTTTCAGTAGACTCATCTACTGTAACAACTTTAGAGGTCTTCCCTAAAAAAACTGGCTTCCTTTCTAACAGATAATCAATTTCAAAATACTACTGTTGGTTTTTAAAGCACTAAATGGTTTAGGGTCCAAATATATTTCTTACCATGTGCTACACTATGAACCATCAAGACCTCTCAGGTCTTCTGGGGCAGGTCTGCTTTGAGTCCCGAGAGGAAAGACTAAAAGTGGGGAAGCAGTTTTAAGTTTTTATGCACCACATATCTGGAACATATTCCCAGAAAACTGCAGGTCTGTTGGAGACTTCATGCTACCTTTATTAAATCAAATATTTACTGATTTCTTACACTGCACTGTAACGTTAACTCTTGTATTTTATACCTGTCTTAGTATATTTGTTTTTGAGAATCATCTTCCCACCATCCAAGACATATTTGAAAGCGGTGCACACACAGAGTCTCTGCATTTTTTCTAAAGACCCCTCCCACCCCTCACACAGTCTGTTCTCCCACCCTGCCATCAGGCAAAAGGTTTTGCAGCATCAGAACCCATTCCACAAGGTTCTGCTACAGCTTTCTCCCCCCAGCTGTTAGACTTCTAAACACTCCTCTGCCATCCACACACAGCTTTTACATTACAACCGCTCACTGACACTGCACTGAACTGAGACTGAAAAACCTGTCCACTGCTTTTCACTATTTATTATCCTGTACATATGGTTTTAATATACTTTGGATTTTAATTGTTATTCAGATCATCATTTTGCTGTTTTATTAGGTCATTACTATATAATATTTATTCCTCTGCACTTACCTATTTTTATTTTTAAGAGTTTTCACAATGCACTTCATTGCACTTTAATGTTGTCATTCCCATATTGAATGTCTTGTTTGCTGTATGTACTTTACTGCACCTGGATTCGTGAGTAATGACATTTAGTTCACTGTGTGCTGCTGTATATAGAGAATGACAATAAATAAAAAAATTGAATTTTATTTTCTGTTCTCTAGCTCTTTAACAAAGTTTTTGTTTGCAATTAAATGTCCTTTAATAAGGTGTTTATTTTGCATTGTGTTTCAGTGCTTATGATGTTTTATGTAAAGCACTTTGAACTGTCTTGTTCATGAAATGTTCAATATAAATAAACTTGCCTTGGCCTACAGAGTAAATAGAAAATTGCCAGGAGATTGCAAAGCAAATCAGTGTGATATCATATGTTCCACGAATTGTTTTCTCTTGTTATCTTTATCCCAGCCTGACAGTTATAAACAAAACATTCACAGAAAAAATGCTAATTTCAGTTTTTACCTTTTGTCAGCTGTTTACATGCAAAAATACACTTGTAAACAAATACTTCCAGGTTCATAAACTGTAACCAGAAAACAGTTTGCATTTCGCTTTGTACGCTAGCTAACAAATAAAAAGCAGAAAATAAATTATTTTGAACATGTAGGTAGTTAGTTTTCACGACAAGTAGGCTACGACTAATTTCATAACGTTACAGAATATTACTGCACCTGGAAGTAGCTCAAAATTTACTATGTATTTAAACTGTTTCATCATCTCCTCAGTTATCCCAATGAAAGACAGCTAAGTTAAACGACGGGTGACTGAACATTGCCTTGCTGGCTAAACATTTTTCAGTACTTCCGCTTGATACAGCGGATTGAGAACTCGATATATATTGGGATACGTTAAAACAAACGTCAACACTTCAAGTTTAAGTAATAAACTCGTCTAAGGAGGTGTACACATCTTAAAAGGGTATAAAAAGTACCTGTCTTTGTCGATAAACTCCCAAAGACCGGATATAACAGCAGGGTACCAAGAACGCTGTGGTGTCCATGGTAACCTGGCTGTTGCTAAGGGGCTTTTGACCGGCAGAGGGCGCCATTGCTAAACGATAGAAGCTCTTCGTGGTTGGTCAGTTATGTGCTTTCAGATTGACAGCAGTGACGTAGTGATAAATTATTTAGTGTGGATGCTTCAGCAGCTACACTAAATATTCTATTTATTATATCTTAATTGGTATCAAACTTAATTTGTATTTGTGTGTGTGTGTGTGTGTGTGTGTGTGTGTGTGTGTGTGTGTGTGTGTGTGTGTGTGTGTGTGTGTGTGATTGCGTATTTGAATCCTACTCCATTTATACCGTCTTTTATCTGTGTTTTCTCATTTTATTATGTAAAGCACTTTGAGTTAAAAAAAAAAAAAAAAAAAGGTATAACAGCATCAGTATCCCCTGTGCATTTTCTTATTTCCACCAGTGGGCGGCAGCAAATGCATGGACAAATTTGACAGAAATGTTTAATAATCAGGTGTCCATTTTATTCCATTACAGCACATACAGCAGGCAAAAGACTGTTGAATGTGACTGGAGAAATTTTAGCATCTGTCTCAGTTTTATAAATTACACTGTGCAGCATACAATACCGATATATTGCTACTGTGAATCTTTGCGCATCCAGTGCATGTGTCTGTATATGCACAGCATGCCAGTCTGACCTAACTGATTTTGAAGACTTAGATTATTAATACAAAATATAACTAACTAAACAACGATGCTGTATAATTATAGATTTAACCACCAAGTAGTTTATAAAGTGTTTACAATAAGCTCCACCTTTACCAGCTGCAACATTAAGTCTCTTCACACACAAAATGTGCTGCTTGACTGACACAGAGGACCCAAAATTTGTGTTTTTGATCAGTGATATCATATTATTTTTGAGGGTTTTAATACATGAATTAAAAGACACATTAGTAGATCCAGGGCTTTTTTTCATTACTAGGCCTATTCATGTTTTACTAGGGATGTCCCTCTAGCTGCCTCCACAAAAGGCAAGCATGTGATGTCATCCACAGCCCCAGTCAGTTCTTATCAGGACAGCTCAGTGTTGCCTCTGACTCTGCTGCGAAACACACACGCTGAAGGACTACTCTTGTAGAAATTTCCTTTCTCTGCAAAGGTAAACTCTAAAACTGAAGGATTCCTCTTCAAGAAGCGGCAAACACTGTGTTTTTAAAAAAAATTTCTGCACCTGAAAAGGTAAGTTTCTTTAATAGTTACAGTTTTTCTGCATGTTGATTGTTATCACTGTTCAGGCACTGTGGTTACACTGCTGGGAACAGGTCAAAAGTTAATTTATTAAATGTCAAATTGAACTAGACATGTTATACTTGAGGCTATATGCTGCATGTATGGAAAGCGGGGATTGTGGTGAAGGTTTAAGTCGTAGAAAGACAAAACAAAAATCAGTTTATTTGCTCTAAATTAGTATTAAACAGAGAGCAAATCCATGTTTACCACAAAACACATAAACAGAGATGACAGGAGCCGACCCAGTGTGTAGCTGGATTATTTAAACACATTATATCAAGGTTATATAAAGTGGTGAAATGGAGCTAATAAAGACTACTTCACATGGATCAGTGTTCTGGCATAGACATCCCACACAACAAGGGAGTAACTTCACTTTGAGTTATTAGGTGTCTTTCTAGGCCATTAGAGAGTCTTTTGGGTGTGTTCAAGAATATATTAATCTTATAAAGTGTCAAATATTCCCTGAATTAGCAGTCATGGGAGTTGGAAATCAATAAAGTCTGTCTATGTCAATATATCATAAACTTTTTGTTATTCCAGATGTGAAGCCCAGGATTTTAGAGAAGGGTTGCTCTCATATTGTAGCAGGACTGAGAGGACAAAGATGGAAAGATGTTGTGATTGACAGAAAATTGTAGATTTGAAATATGATGATGATGTACCAGGAATGAAACGCTCATCATACTCTTATCAGAGACTGTGAAGCAGATAAGACACTGCCATATTATTGTGGAACTAAGTAGGTTAAATATGTTAAACCAATTTGCAAATATTAAATGTGTCCATAAATGCCTACCACTTTGTCAGAACCTCTTTAGGAGCTAGTGTGTATTTGTATAAAGGCCTAAAGGGGCGGATGTTGCAAACTAGCTTAGGCTATAAAGACTGCGGACAGAGGTCCATGATATTTACCTGCATCTATAGAAAACTTTCATTAAATATTAAATTATAATAACATTTAACCTTTCAAAACATTTAAAACATCCAGTTACCTATCTAACATATTTACTCACTTTAACAGTATCATGATACATGCTGTTTTCTATACTGACTGTTTTAATAATACAAATAATAATAATAACAAACTTTATTTATATAGCACATTTAAAAAACAACATTATAAGTGCTTTACAATAGTAAAAAGGATAAAAACAATTTAAAAACAGTTTAAAAGGTATACGATATTGGGCCAAAAGGAGCTACATATGAGAACGAGTCAAATAAGCAAAATAAAACAAAATGAAATAAAATAAAAAATAATAAAATAAAAGTTATGAGAGTGCCTACACTTTGTGGAACGCTTAAAATAAAGATGTTTTTCAGCATTAGAAATATGTTTGTTATATTAGCATGTTTTAGTCTGTTGACAACTTATTTTAAGAAGTTGGTAAAATCAAACATTTTTTTGAGTAGGATGGCATTAAAATAAATAAGTTGGAATATCTTAAATGAAATATTTTGACCATTAAGTGTCACCACAGCTTTTGGATAAATATTAAGTTGGTTTAACTTATTTCCCAGCTGGCACACGACTGACCTTCAACATTGAAATGTGGTTGAAATCATGTCAGTTGTTGTTTCAACATTAAAACAACACTGAAACAACATTTAATTCTGATGATTACAGAAAGGGTAACAAAATTCTCATAAATTGTCATTGAAATTTCAGAAAGATCTTTTGTTATTGTTGAAACCATTTTGAAACAACGTTAAAGGTTATGAAACAAGATTGCAAAATCAACGTTGATTCGTCTTTCAAAATCAAAACGTAATTCAACAGTGATCCAACCATGGTGTATGACATTGTTTCAACAGTGAATAAATATTAGAATGCCAACTGGGATAAGCTTTACAAGGTCAAATCATGTTGGTGTATTAAACTGATTGAGTTGTCAGATTATGGTAATCTTCTGCTCATATAGTGCCGGCCTACAACAGCTGTTGAAGATTATGATTGTTAGAAGTAAAGAAGACAGCAAATTAGTAATTCCTGAATTCTTTTTTTCTGGTATTGCTCTTAACATATTGTCAATGTCAATTTATTTGATGATAAAGATATCCACAGTCAGTGTCACAAGTTGTATGCGTAAGCTAATATGCTTGCTTTAGCATGTCTTCAGTTAATGTGACAATCACTCTTTTTAGAAAATTTTGTACACCACTGTATACTGCCCACATGTGGCGCTCCTTTCAGAAGAGCAGCACACAAAGAGTTAATCTGGCCTATAACGATGGCATGAGACTGCTTCTTAAACATCCACGATGGTGCAGTGCCAGACAAATGTTTGTAAATGTTGGTGTGCCTACCTGCCCTGCTCTAATATGAAATCTTATATGTTGATTAATGTGCTGGCTCTCTATCTCAGAAAATGGTATCTTCCATGCCTTGGCCATCCCCGAGCTGAGCTCAGTCAGGTTTTCATCTAGACTGTGGGGCCACTGGCTCTCCAGTGTGGGTGCAGTAGAATTTTGTCTTTTTTATATGAACTTGCATAGTGTAGTGTTGGGTATTTCTTTATATATATATATATATATATATATGTACATATGTGTATTGTATTTATTATATATTTTTTGTACATAGATGATTGTTTTTATGTGGTATGCCATGGACCTTCCTCTGTGTCCTTTATAAAGTCATTATTATTATTATTATTATTATTATTATTGTTAGAAAGGACTTATAGGATTTACTAACTAAAAGATGCATGCAAATTTTAACCCTATTTATTTTTGTATTCATTTATTAAGTTGAGCCAGTGGATTCTTTTTTTAGAGTGACGAATTGGCTTAGAGATAGAGATGATTTCAGACCACAAACTCAATTTTAAAAATGTATTATGTGTGTTAAAAGAGGATAAGTAGCTCGCCAGTCTGATCTGTATCATGAAACTTTCCAGTAAGGCTCATTGTTTTTGGAATGCAACTTTCCACGTACAACGAAAGTAAGGCATTACAGATCATCACAGGTGACTGCACTTTTTAATAACAGTTACCGACAAGGGTTGAGCTTATTATGAATCAGTCTTTTTCCCAAAATAAAACATTAATTGTGACTCTATGTTCTGTGCAGCAACTACATGAGATAAAGAGTGACAGGGCATTTTTGTCTCTGGTTAGAAAGTACTCAAATACAGTTCAATTCAAACAACATCACTGAAAATATTGGTGAAAACAAAACCTCTATCACTACTAACTGTCACTGCTTTAACTATTTTTACATCCATTATTTCAGTCATCATATCCAGTGCTGTCACAGTAATGGTCACATCTCTTCCACTGAAGCACAATCTATCTGCTGCAGCTGAAGGAATATTAAACATGAGAATTTAGTCATTACCTATATATATAGTCTGAAAAAGATACACTCAGACATGTTCTGCTCATCTATTCTGGCTTAGATAATATGATAAAATGAGATTCTCCTCTTCCAACTGTATCTGTATCCTCTACAAGCATCGTACCCACATACAGCAAATCCAGCATTTAGTATACTGTATGTACAGTAAATGCAACACATGCTCATACTTCATTTGCCACATTGATGTCTTTTGGCAAAACCTTAGTTAAACTTGCTCAACATGCATAATAAGCATGCAGGAAGGAAGCTGTGGGGAACAGAGGAAGCAGAGGGTCACATCTGTCACCTTAACGTCCAAATAGAGGAGACCTGCCTTTCCAAATTAAAAACATGGGTTTGGACATATAGTTTTGCTTGTTTACATGGCTTTGGATAACTGAAAATGTCACATTGTTTAAAATAATTGCAACACTTATATTGTTTTCTTGTGCAGAAACTGATTGCAAAGTCCATGGTGATCAGAGCACAGATGGATGGAAACGGCTTAGTGTATCTCCTGGTCCTGTGTGCCCTCAATAAGGTAGATGTTTTATCTGACCTGTGTGGACTTTAGCCTGAAGTATACTATTTTGGCAAATTTGTTACCCTCTCGTGTTTGTCTTGTCTGTTTTTGCAACTTAGCCATTGCATTTTCCATTCAAATTTGAAGCAAGTTGTTAGAGTTATTAGGGTCCGGGCAGCTAAGCTGCCAGGACACTATTGTAATCTTAGGTATTCTTCTTCTTCTTCTTCTTCTTACGAGGAAATCATACTTCCCATGGGTGAAAACTCACCAAACATTGCACAAAGGTCCAGTCTCATATCAGATATCCTCAGCTGTAAACTCAAGCCAATAGTCCTGATGGTGGCGCTACAGCAAGCGTCTAAAGTTCAAAACTTTGAAAATTCATAACAAATCAACCATACGTGCTACAACTTCACAGCTATCATCAAACTGTAGCCCCAATACTGAAGAAACTTTTGTTCATTTAAACCTATTAAAAATTATGAAGTTCATCACTGTTTTTTTTTTCAAAATCTGTAAAACTTCTGAAACCTATCTCCTCCCACAATTTTTGCTCAATTGACACCAAACTTGCTACAGAGCATCTTCAGACTGCAATGTTTGACTGCAAACGGTACTGTAAACATATACGGGGCATTCTACCGAATGTGTGCAAAGTCAGGCTGGAAATATTTTTGAAATTTTGTATGTTTTATTTCCAAAACTTTGTCCCTATATATATTGTACCATATGTCAAGGTCACATATCTAGTAAAATGACTGTAAATTTTTTATATTGTACCATATGTCAAGGTCACATATCTAGTAAAATGACTGTAAATTTTTATATTGTATTTTTAGACTGTTTTGGAATGTTTTTCCTCTCCCAAAATTTGTCACTACCGAAACATATAGTATTATATTCTACAAAAAAATATATATCAACCTGTTATGCTTGTTTCTTCCCTTGTCTAAAGATTTAAATTTTTACAAATTTTGACTGAAGGGTTTCACAATTAAATCTATAAAAATTAATATTTTAACAAATTTCGAAGTTCAAATTATAGAATTCTTCAAAATCTAAATGCAATCTTTCTTTGTAAAATGCATAACGCTGATCAGGTTGATTTCAGAGTTAATAATTGATGAAACAGAACATAAATGTAACCGATTAGCATCATAATACTTTAGTTGATAACTCAATATACTTTATTTTTTACAAAACACCCAGTGTTTCGGTAGTGACTGCACTGTTTCGGTAGTGACTGTCCTGTTTCGGTAGTGACCATTATTCTGTTTTTAAGGTTGCATCACATTCCCTCAAATGTATGCCTTATGGTTGGAATATTACAAAGACAAATGTTTTGTGGTCAATAAAGCAATTTAGTAGTTTTATTAGTGGAGCAGAGTATAGTAGAATAGAGCAAAGTAGAGCAGAGTATAGTAGAGTAGAGCAGAGCAGAGTAGAACAGAGCAGAGCAGAATAGAGTAGAGAAGAGTAGAGTATAGAGTAGAGCAGAGTAGAGTAGAGTAGGGTAGAGAAGAGTAGATTATAGAGTAGACCAGAGTAGAGTAGAGCAGAGCATAGTAGAGCAGAGCAGAGCAGAGTAGAGAAGAGTATAGTAGAGCAGAGTATAGTAGAGTGCAGAGTAGAGAAGAGTATAGTAGAGCAGAGTATAGTAGAGTAGAGCACAGCACAGTAGAGTAGAGCAGAGCAGAGCAGAGTAGAGCAGAATAGAGTAGAGCAAAGTAGAGTAGAGCAGAGTATAGCAGAATAGAGTAGAGCAAAGTAGAGTAGAGCAGAGTATAGTAGAGTAGAGCAGAGTAGAGAAGAGTATAGTAGAACAGAGTATAGTAGAGCAGAGTGAAGCAGAGCAGAGTATAGTAGAGTAGAGCAGAGTATAGTAGAGTAGAGTAGAGCAGAGTAGAATACAGTAGAGCAGAGTAGAACAGAGCAGAGTAGATAAGAACAGAGCAGAGTAGAGCAGAATAGAGTAGAGTATAGAGTAGAGCAGAGTAAAGTAGAGTAGAGTAGACCAGAGTAAAGCAGAGTATAGAGTATAGCAGAGCAGAGCATAGTAGAGTAGAGCAGAGTATAGTAGAGTAGAGCAAAGCAAAGCAGAGCAGAATAGAGTAGAGCAGAGTAGAGCAGATTATAGAGTAGAGCAGAGTATAGAAGAGTAGAGCAGAGCAGAATAGAGTAGAGCAGAGCAGTGCAAAGTAGAGCAGAGTAGAGCAGAGTAGAGCAGAATAGAGAAGAGTATAGTAGAGCAGAGTATAGGGGTGTGGCAGAGCAGTGCAAAGTAGAGCAGAGTAGAACACAGCAGAGTAGAGCAAAGTAGAGCAAAGTAGTGCAGAGTAGAACAGAGTATAGAGTATAGCAGAGCAGAGTATAGTAGAGTAGAGCAAAGTAGAGCAGAATATAGTAGAGTAGACCAGAGTAGAGCAGAGCAGAATAGAGTAGAGCTGAGTATAGTAGAGTAGAGCAGAATAGAGTAGAGTAGAGCATAGTAGAGTAGAGTAGAGAAGAGTATAGTAGAGCAGAGTAAAGTAGAGTAGAGCAGAGTAGTGCAAAGTAGAGCAGAGTAGAACAGAGTAGAGTATAGTATAGTAGAGCAGAGTAGAACAGAGAAGAGTAGATTATAGTATAGTAGAGTAGAGAAGAGTAGAGCAAAGTAGAGCAGAATAGAGTAAAGCAGAGTAGAGTAGACCAGGGTAGAGTAGAGCAGAGTAGAGTATTGAGTAAAGCAGAGTAGAGTAGACCAGGGTAGAGCAGAGCAGAGTAGAGTAGAGAAGAGTAGAGTATAGTAGAGCAGAGTATAGTAGAGTAGAGCAGAATAGAGTAAAGCAGAGTAGAGTAGACCAGGGTAGAGTAGAGCAGAGTAGAGTAGAGTAGAGTAGAGTAGAGAAGAGTAGAGTATTGAGTAAAGCAGAGTAGACCAGGGTAGACCAGGGTAGAGTAGAGCAGAGTAGAGTAGAGAAGAATAGAGTATAGAGTAAAGCAGAATAGAGTAGACCAGGGTAGAGTAGAGCACAGTAGAGCAGAGAAGAGCAAGACTTTGGACCACAAAATTATGGGGTTTAACTACTGACCATTCCATTTTGTCACTACCGAAATGATCATGTCACTACCGAAACTTTACCATAGGTTTCGTTAGTGACTGTTTCGGTAGGGACATGAAAACAAGGGACACTATTTTTTTAGCATAGTTTCTTAATTTAAAAATTAATCCCACAATACATCTAAATTGTTCAACTTCTGTTTAAACTTAATCACAAAGATGTTTTAAATTACACTTTTGAAAAAAATATGAAAAATGTTTTAAGTTTTATTTACATGAATTGAATTTTAGAGGTCAAGGTTGGGGACAGCTACTTCCCAATAGAAAGTACCCTATAAATGGTGATTTTGTATATATTTAGCTTATCACTTTTTCATTTAATGTCCTGGGTTTAAATAGGTCATAACATAATCTTTGTAAATATCTATGTCTGAATACTCAATTATATCATTTTTGTTGTTTTTTTGTTAAGGGATAGCACTTTGCACAAAATCGGCAGAATGCCCCATACATGCAAATTCTTGCTAAATAAATCTTCAATGTTCATGAAAAAAAAGACAAAATTCTAGAGTCATGGTAGATGATGTGGCAAATTTTGAGAATTTTATCTCAAAAACTGAATTTTTGACAGCATTTTGAATTTTGCTCTAATGTGAACAATTGGAGTCAATGTAAAAATGGTAATTTTAAACATCAGTTTTTCACTTATGGAGCAAATCAATCATTGTTACAAACAAATTACCAACATCTCCATGCTGTCTAGATGCAATATGTGTATTTTCAGATTTTTGTTTCGATAACTGAATTTTTTACAGTGGTTTCAAATCTGCCTTTCCA
>NC_065520.1:2721416-2744937 GCF_006386435.1 Epinephelus moara
TCTCAGAGGTTGTGAGTTCAAGCCTCAGCTGATGCAAAAGGCAGATTGTGTTGCTAAATTCCTAAATGTCTTCCAGTTCTTCTGCTTGTTGCTCAGAATTGCCTAAAAATGCCCGGACCCGACCCATCACTGCGCAGCAGCTATAATTCTATTTGGTTCTGGGTTTTTTTGGCCATGCACATTTGATAAAATATAACCCCAGAACTAAATCTCTATGTAATCTCCAGTTTTTAGAATATTTTTCAGCATAACTGAAGTTCTTTGTTTTTAAAAAGCAGCACCCAGTCCCTTCCTGACATTTAAAACTCTGTGATTGGCTGAGTACTTTAATCCTCCTAATCATAGATGGATGACTCAACACTCTACTGGACACAGGCTCAGGTGCCCATAGTGCCAGGGCCCCCCTTGACCTTCATCTGCAAAATGTCAACAAAACTGACACACAATAAACAGGAAGAGACAAAGAGACATAAAAAAGTCCACAAAGAGATGCAAAACTAAAAAGAGACACATGATAACAAAGGTTACGATATTGTAACCCTAATTCTGTTAGCACAGGCGGAGCCATCTACTGGACTCTGGGTAATTTTCCTTCAATCATGAGCACACATTCACACTGAGAAAAGCATACACATGGCCAGACAATCATGACGTGCCTATCCAAACATGTGCAGACCCCACAGCATATAAGGAGGCAGCCATCAGACATCCTACACCCTCTTCAGCATGCAACATAGGAGTAACAGGGACCCAAGATAGTGGTCACTGCCTGTGCTAACAGGACTAGGGTTACAATATTGTGCCTTTGTTCTATCTTACACAGGCTCTGCCCTCTACTGGACTCTATAGATACAGTGGGTGGAGTCTGATGCATGAACACGCTGTTGCAACATAACATTGACCCAGCCACATTGATCCTGACCGGCTGGAGGTTAGTGTGCAATTCATTAAAGAGAAAAAGGATTTCTGATGGCAGGAATCTGCCTCCTTATATACTGTGGGATCCACACATATTCAGTTAGGCATGTTCTGAGTGGCCAGCTATGTTTACGTTTTTCTCAGTTGTGAATACATACTTGTGATTAGAGGAGTATTAATTACCCAAAAATTCCAGTAGAGGGGGGAGCCAGTGTAAAATAAAACTACAAAAAACAGGCAAACCAACCGCAAAGAGACACAAAACACCTACAAAGAGACACAAAATGACCAAAAACGACATAAAATTACCTTAAAGACACACTAAATTACCACAGAGAGACCCAAACGACCATAAAATGACATAAACAACTACATGGACACCACAGAATGACTGTAAAGATACACAAAACCACAAAAAGATGCAAAACGACTACAAAGAAACACAAAACAACCACAACCACCTGTGTGTTTTGCTGAATGGTGGGGCCCTTTGCATATGTGCCCACAGGCCCATTGTCTCATAATCCGCCCATGCTCTTGGGGCGCTCCTTAAAGGGGCACTACAGTAGTGATTTAGTATTGCACTTCCATAAAGTTGTGGGTGTTGTGAGAGACAGATTAAAAAAGAATGGCCAAAATTGAAGCAGCAGACGCTGAGATACTAACTATTAGGTGCAGATATGGGTAGATCTTGACCCTGCACTTCCCATAATGCAACCTGAGAGTGATTTTAGCCCCCACAGAGCCACAGAAGACAAAACAGTACAGCTTGTGACTTTTTTTATTGCATTACAATTGATCTATATCATATATTTTATCTTAATGTTTCATTTGTAAGCTTTTGCTTAACACTATTTTTCTGTACACCTGTGTGGGTTTGCATGCTAAATCCCAATAATCTCTCTAAAGCTGCTGGTGGTGGCAAACTCTGAGGAGGGTTACCAGGAGCATCTAAACCATCGGAGCGAACATCAGTCGACAGGGAACCAAATCGCCACAGCCCAGTACGAATGTTTCCAAAGGATTATAAAAGAATCACACCGCAAAACAAAAACAATAGGTGAGGAGCTGATCTCAAAAAGCCTTTGGTGACTTGATGTCACTACTAACCATATGAAGTCACTCCAACATATCACTGTGTGTCCTTTGTTGTCTGCAGGGCCAGTTTGCAACGCGACGTGGGATGGGTGGCTGTGCTGGGATGAAACTGAACCCGGACAAACAGAGCAGAGCTGTCCAGACTACTATCACGATTTTGATCCTCAAGGTAAATTTCTAAAATTCAATGTCATATTTACCAACTTAAAGCAACTTGAGTGCCGTTTCCCTGTGTTTAAAGCTGAATTCCCGGTCTTTAGATGATATTTAAAAGGGACCTATTAACCTTTTCCCTTATTTTCTGTCATATACAATATTACAATGTAGGATGTTCCAATTAAACGTGGCTGAAGTTTTCATTAATGAGGTAAATGTATGTAAAAATAATCTCTGTGAGTAATAACCTCAGTCCATTTTGAATACTCTGTTTCTGATTGTTCTTTACACATTGGCTACAAGCTGACTTCAGATCTTCACAGATTTCTTTATATGGTCATCTGCTCCAGGCACGCTACTGCAAGTGTTTACATTACTTAGTGTACACTGCTACACGTAGCTACATGCTAAAGTCGGGGAAATGTGTATCTTGGCTGCTGATGTTGTTAATTTCTTCATGATTTCAGATCATATCCCTGCTAGAAAATGTCTGGTTGTATTTTGAAGCTTTTATTGCAGCTATACACAATTATTTTCTGGCTGCAAGTACAATACTACATGTAGCTACATGCTAAAGTCAGGGAAACATGTAGGCTAATCTTGGTTGCCAACGTTGTTAATATCTTAATGATTTCGGATCATGTTCCTGCTGGAACATGTCTGGTAGTGCTAAGAAGCTTTGTTGGTGTTTTTTCACGTAATATAGTGCCACTATACACATTCCTTCCCCGGCTACAAGTACACTGTTGCATGTAGCTAAATGCTAACATCAGTAAAACATATAATCTTTGTTGCTCATGTTGTTCATTTCTCCCTGCTTCCACTTTCACTACTAGAAAATGTCTGGTTGTGTTTTGAAGCTTTTATTGGTGATTTGATTGGTGAGTTATTAATATTGCCCCGATTTTGGATCATATTCTTGCTGGAATGTGTCTGGCTGTGTTTTGAAGTTCTCATCGGGTCTCATCATAAGATCAGATTCCTGCTGGAACATTTCTGGTCATGTTAAAAAGCTCTTAGCAGTGATTTTTCACAGTAAAAAGTACCGCTATTCTCCCTCGGAGTCATGCTGCAATGGTGGTGCAGAGACACGGAGACATGGAAGACCTGAAGATGCTGAACAATCAGATCAAACTGGGCTTTTCGGGAGGGGGTCTTTAAGAGACAGGAACTAAACCAAAGCGTTTCAGACAGAGGGTGAATACAGATGTTCCAGCACAGATAGTATGAGGAAAATAAAGTGTTTTTAACCATTAGAGCATGTAAACATGTTCTAGAAGAAAGTGTGAACTTTCTTCCCAAAAGGGAGATGTCTGTGGGCTTATGTTAGCTTAGCATAGAGACCAGCATAAAAACTAGAGGCAGGGAGAAACAACTGGCCTGTCTGTTTCCAAAGTTTACATCTCCTCTAATTAGCTTTGCTGTATTAGCAATTAGCATGCTATGTTACCTGCTGTATCTCATTTTTCAATTATACAAGAAAAAAAAGAAAAAAGAAAAAAAAAAGAAATATAAAAATGATGTAAATGTACAAACAGAAATGTAAAACTGTGGTTGCAAATTTGTTTCCAGCAATGGCATCCAAAGTGTGCACAGAGACGGGAGAGTGGGGACGCCACCCCGAGAGCAAGAGGACATGGACAAACTTCACAAACTGCCATGCCAACACGACACATCATGGGACAGTAAGAAGGAATAAAGACAATATAAAAATATGAAGCAGCTTTGACTGTGAAGTTGTACTCATTTTGCTTTCTTGCAGGCGGCAATGACTCACTTCTACTTGGTCATGATTGGTCACGGCCTGTCGCTGGTGTCACTGCTCATATCATTAGGAATATTCTTCCATTTTAAGTAAGTGGGGCATGAGTTTCTTTATCTCCTATTATCCACTCTGTTATTATCCACTCCTATCCACTCTGTCAGTCATTTGGTTGGTTGGTTGGTCAGTTGTTCACTCCACAAAAATTTGCTCATGCCAGTTAGTGTGTGAGTTATCAATAGCTATCAAAGCCAATTTCCACATCCCCACTGGACATCAGAATGACTTCAGAAATATGTTGAACTCGTATGTCAGACAGATGGTAAAGTTTGGTTGGAATGAAAATCGGACTGACGATATTTTAAATGTCTAACCACAATTAATTTTGGATGTTAACTTTATGGAGTTTTGGAGGTTTTGCACTCCATACCTTATGATTAAATGTTGGTGTTCTACGTCAAGGCCAGCATCAATTGATGTAGATTAGACGTTGTCTACTGAATTTTGGTCAGCGGATGTCACGTCACAGATTCATTCAAGTCAATCGATCAATCAATCAATCAATTTTATTTATAAAGCCCAATATCACAAATCACAATTTGCCTCACAGGGCTTTACAGCATACGACATCCCTCTGTCCATTGGACCCTCACAGCGGATAAGGAAAAACTCCCAAAAAAACGGTAGAAACCTCAGGAAGAGCACGAGGAGGGATCCCTCTTCCAGGACGGACAGACGAGCAATAGATGTCATACAGAACAGATCAACATAATAGATTAACAGTAAACCATATGACACAATGAGACAGAGAGAGAGAGAGAGAGACAGAGACAGAGACAGAGAGAGATGCAGGACAGATGGTAATGACAGTAGCTTACAACAACATTAATGAAAGTAATAATATTATCGTTATATTTCTGGCTACTGTGGTACAATATGTTGAAAGTATATATTAGTATCTGTCAGTATACATGTGTGATAAAGGTAGTAGCTAAGTAACAAGACTGTGGCCAGCTGGGGTAGTCAAGAGCCTTAATGTTGATCAATATGTTGATCACAATTGATGGGTTAGTGACTCATGCATTAGGCTGAACACAATAAAAAGCAACACAGTGGTGAGCTGTTCACTCGAACTCCCAGCTTCCCTGACTGGCAAACTAGCCAAGAACTTATATTCCCCGTCCCCTGGATTGCAGATTGGAGAGCTGGACTGGGTGCTGCTCTTATTTGGCACTTCAGATATCCAAGCAGGAAGTGGGATGGGCAGTGCCAAGCTGGAACTCTTACGACCGGGGTCCACCGGTCAGCAGCATGACACGTCTGCAGCGCGAGTCCCGTAGCAGCTCGTCCCCCTGTTAATCAATTACAGCGGCTCCACCGGCAACGGGAGCGGCGCAACAAGCCCCGTCTGTCGCGCGACAACTCTCTATTTTAGGTGGCTCTTCTATTTTTGTCGCGCTACGCTCCCCTACGCGACCCTCCAGCAGATAAAAACTACATGAAATAGTGTGCTAAACGTGTTTTTAAATGAATAAACCATTATCAGAGGTAATATATGATGATTTTTTTTCATGCATTTACCCATGTTTATCCGTGACATTGTGTAAATGTCCGTGGCGGACATTTGAAAGCGAGTAGATGACAAACAGTACAGTAAACTTGTAGATAACTCAAATATATGTAATAACTTAGGTGGAAAATGCTTTAACATTTCATGCAGCCTACATGCAGCCTCTCGGCTCAGCAAACGGTAAACAACCCCGCTGGCTTCTCTACGTGTCGCTTCCATACACAGTCAGTGGAGCCCAAATGAATTAGCCGCGACGCTACGCTGACATGACGCTTATGTTTGCAGCCGGTGAAGCCCGGCCGTTAGGGCTCATTTATGCTCAACGTTAAATACGGATCCGGATACAGACAGAGCCTTCTGTCCGTGCTCCGCGTTCATTTCGTCCGTATTTCTGCACGTTTCCATAAAGCTTACGGATACGGGCCAAACGGAGCAGTACCACCGGGAACCGTGGGGGCAGTGTTGCTGTCACTACCCGATACGTAGCTCGAAGAAGAAATAACAATTCAATTTCTGTCATCGGCAGTACTAGAGAAAAGAATTCTCCGTCCTCCAGTCGCGATGTATTTAACGGCGTCACCGACCACCGCCTCCTACAACGCTGCCTCCGAATTTGTCTTTTATGCAAGAGGTACATTATCAATATCTCCTCCACAGTCGCCATGTTTGTTTTTGAGTTTGTTGTTGTCAAAACTTTTTGATTAAAAGCAGGAAACATCAAATGTGTATTAGCTTTAAAGTCAACTTTAAATGCCCCTGCTTATCCGAAACTGAAAATCAAAAATTAACATTTATCACTCAATACATAATGAAAATAAGAAATCTACATGACTTTAGGTGAATAATTTATTTCCATTCATGACTTCAGACTAAAAGATGGCCATGAGTTTCTCGCCGTCAAGGCTACTGCAGTTAATCATTAATAAAGGGTTCTTCCATGACAATAATCAATAAAATCAGGAGTTACTTACATAGATTATATGTTATATGCTCCAGATACTCAATTTCTTCCAGATGCTACTATAAATGGTCAAGCTGTGATTATAAACACCAGAAAAGGGGATTATAAGGACCTCTTACAATTTGCTATATACAAACATCTGTATGCCACATATATACATTAAAATATAAGGTAACACTAATAAATCTATTAGGTAATTGTACCCAATAAAGCTCGTACTTACTGTATGTTATGTTATGAGTTTTTATGAAATCATTTCTTTTTTAATGTTATTTTATTTACAATTTTCTTTATTTCTTGCATAGCTGCACTTGATTTATTAGGACAGTTGTCAAGATTAAAAATGAATTTTAATGTTAATTGTTGATTTTCATGACAAATTGAATAATAATAATAGTAATAATAATAACAACAACAACAATAAGACAATTTATTTACATAGCACCTTTTAGACAAGAAATGCCACACACAGTGCTTTACAATAAGGGCAGTATAAGCACTTGGTGCTTTGCATGAGAATAGACAGAATGAACAGAACACAATCAAACAGAACTGATTCATAAAATCATAGATCTGTAAAACTATAAATCATAAAATCAAGTAAGATTTGAAAAGAGTAAACAGATACATAGCTTTCATTTAAAAATATTTAGCGAGCTAGCTTCACTGATAGGTAGTGTGTTCCATAGCTTTGGGGCATTATTGACAAAGGCTGCATCCCAGATCTTCTTCCGGCTGTTGCATAAACCAGCAGCAGATGATCACAGTGTTCATGGAGGCCAGGGGCGTTGCTAGGAGTTGAAAACATCTGGGGCTTTAGCCCTGAAGTGGGAACAATTCTTTACCCAAGGGTTCGGGGGTTTCTCCCCCAGGAAAATTTTGAATAATTCCATGTGATTTTAACGTATTTTGACAAAGAATGAACACTCGTCTTCTATTATTGGGTTGCCCAAATTGTTGGTTAAAACCTGTTAGAACATGGCACTCTTAAATACCTGATTCTGATTGGTCAATCAACAAAATTCTGCTGTGTTTATTTCTTGAGGTATCGCCACTGCTCTGCTGCTCCGTTGCTAGGGACGCCATAGCAACGGCCTTAGACTGAGGAGCATCAAAATCAGTTAATGTTAGTCCACACAGGCCAAATAGGATCGGAGTGTTTTCAGGACATCATTTTTAACATTTTTGTAGAGGACAAAACGCTTGATGTTTGGCTAAGAAATGACATGTCCCCAGCAAAAAAAAAAAAAGAAAGGGAGAGAAAATCGCAGGGCCATCAGGAGCAAACCAGCACAAACAACTAGAAGAAATAAGTAGCAAGCCATGTTCTAAGCGGAATAATGTATAGTGAGCCAGTGACAGTTGAAAAATAAATCCAGAGGCGGGGTTCCATTCGGTACCACTATACCACTATACATTATCCCGCTTAGAACATGGCTTACTACTAAAACATTCAGTGATGTGACACAAAATAATGATTAAAACACATTTTATTGATTCAAAATTCGCAAATAGAAATGTGTCTATACTCTGTATCCATGGCAACGGCAGCCTAATGATACTAATTAATATTGAATTCACCTTTCGCTAAGGCCCGCCCCCCTTAGTTAGTCTACTGTTGCTAAGTCCGACAAACTTTCGGTTTCGGAGCTAGACTGGCATGGCGCACCCACTGTTGCTAACTGCAATCCCTGGAAAATTACTCTCAAATTTCTACAATATGCATTTGAAGGATATGTTCAGGATATGAGACTGACACTGCAATGAAATCAAGGTAACACAGTGTGTGCAGATGAACAGTGTTTAGCTTCACCTCCACCCAGACTGGCAGCTGTTGGGGGGCTGCGGAAGAAGTCAAACAACGTTCATCTGTGCACAATGCGTTGACACACAGCTGGTTGAATATGAGCAAAGTTTCCCTGCTTCCCTTCACTGGTTCCTGTACAGCACGGTCAGTCTTTGTTTCACTGTTATAATCATTAAAAAACAAAAGCAGCATGTGTATACATTCAGTAGGTACGTTTCCGTTTCCACTCCGATCCTATTTGGCCTGTGTGGACTAACGTTAACTGATTTTGATGCTCCTCAGTCTAAGGCCATTGCTATGGAGTCCCTAGCAACGGAGCAACAGAGCAGTGGAGATACCTCAAGAAATAAACACTGCAGAATTTTGTTGATTGACCAATCAGAATCAAGTATTTAAGAGTGCCATGTTCTAAATTTAGATGTGTGTGTGCATGTAGTCAGTTTGGAGTCGGAAATACATGAAAAAAAAGGAAACTGACAAGTTGTATGTGTATACTAAACATCATTAGGGATTTACAGAAACAAAAAATCAAACATATAGTCATATGCCATGTAAGCTGGTGTGACAGTGAGTGTGTAGTGTGCTGCTGTGTTGTCTGCGTTGCTGGAAACGATGTGCTTTATTAGTAAAAAAAAAAAAAAAAAAAAAAACTGAGGCTGAGCCCAAAAGATCTAGGGCTTTAAGAAATTATTGCTCATCCATTTATTTACTGCCAAAAGACAGGTAGTAATGGAGTTTATGGCTGCAGCATTGTTTGGTTCAGCAGAGATGTACAGTTGCGTGTCATCTGTGTAACTATGGAAACAAACATTGTGCTCTCTAATGATGTTACCAAGTGGCAGCATGTACAGTGAGAATAATAATGGACCAAAGCAACTCCCTTGTGCAACTCCAAAACAGAGGTCATGTTTCTCAGACACATGATCTCCAACCCTTCAATGAATGTTTTGAACCAGTTTAACACACAGTGAGAAAGACAAACCAACTTTTCAAGATTATTGATTGAGATGTCTTGGTCAGTTGTATCAAATGCTGCGGTTCGGTGTAAAAGGACAAGAATTAAGACCTGGATCAAGCTAATGAATATGTGTCAAACGTTTGTCTCCTTTTCTGCTGCCCTCAGGAGTCTGAGCTGCCAGAGGATAACGCTCCACAAAAACCTCTTCCTCTCATTTGTGCTAAACTCCATCATCACTGTTGTCTGGCTTACAACAGTGGTAAAGAAACAGGGACACACCTACAATGATTCGGTGAGTGATCGACTTTCTGTGCAGACATTACTTGGTATTCTATTCCAGTAAAAACAGTAGAGCTCATGTTGCTTTTATCCTTCCAGGCGAGCTGTAAGCTGCTCATGTTCATCCACCTGTATCTATTGAGCTGTAACTACTTCTGGATGCTCTGCGAGGGCATCTACCTGCACACTCTGATTGTTGTGGCAGTGTTTGCAGAAAAACAGTATCTCATGTGGTATCATCTGCTGGGCTGGGGTAAGTAAAGATAATATTTCACCATTTTCACACAATAATAACGTCAAACGTCATCAAAATTCTAATTTGATTTTGCAGGTTTTCCACTTGTGCCAGCGGTGATACATTCAATAGCACGCCACTGCTACTACAACGACAAGTGAGTCTTTAGTCTTGACATGTGAGATATCACAGCATCTAAGTCACATGTTTCTGTAGTACATGATGTGGTGATGTGACTCATGCATCCACAGATGTTGGGTCAGCTCAGATACGTCATTGCTGTACATCATCCATGGCCCCATCTGTGCAGCACTGGTGGTAAGCACTGAGCCCACATGGGAATTACTTAATGACTCTGGCGATGCTCTGCAGGCCTGTTATGTAGCCATCTTCACTTCTTGCTTGTTTTATCATCATGAAAGTGATGAAAATGGCTGCCACTGTGTCAAACTATAGTCTTACACCTTTTTTTTGCCTCTTTGATTCCAGGTGAATCTTTTCTTCCTGCTCAACATCGTTCGGGTTCTCATCACCAAGCTGAGAGTGACCCACCAGGCCGAGTCCAGCCTCTACATGAGGGCTGTGAGAGCAACCCTCATCCTCATCCCTCTGCTCGGCATCCAGTTTGTCTTGCTCCCCTACAAGCCTCAGGATGACTGGGTCTCTGAGATCTACCTGTATGTCATGGAGATCCTTATGCACTACCAGGTCAGTGTAAAGGTTTGAGAAACCAATTGGGCCTATGAGGCACAGGCCCAGGGGCCTAAAGTGTCAGGGGGCCCCTGGCTTTCAAAAAAAAAAATTACTTCAAAGAGACACAAAATGACTTTAAAGAGAGGCAAATGACTACAAAGAGACACAAAACAACTGCAAAGAGACACCAATTGACTAAAAAAGACACAAAATTACTTCAAAGAGACAAAAACAAAAGGCATCAAAGAGACACCTAACGACCAAAAAGACACAAAATTACTTAAAAGAGACATAAAATGACTACAGACACCAAACGACCAAAATGACACAAAATGAACTTAAAGAGAACAAAAATGACTACAAAGAGACACAAATCACTACAAAGAGATACGAAACATCTACAAAGAGACATAAAAATAACCAAAGAAGACACAAAACGACCAAAAATGACACAAAATGATCTCAAAGAGACACAAAATGACTTAAAAGAGATGCAGAATGACTACAAAGAGATACAAAAACACTACAAAGAGACATAAAAATAACCAAAGAAGACACAAAATGGCTACAAAAAGACACAAAAATCTCAAAATGACTTTAAACAAACACAAAATCACCACAAAGAAACACAAAATGACTTTATAGTGAAAATGACTACAGAGATGCAAAATGACTCCAAAGAGACGCAAAAATGACTACAAAGAGAAACAAAAAAACTACAAAGAGACACAAAATGAACTCAAAGAGAAGCAGCATTACTACAAAGAAACACAAAAATAACCAAAGAAGACACAAACTGACCAAAAATAACACAAAATGATCTCAAAAATACATAAAACACTTTAAAGAGATGTAAAATGACTACAAAGAGATAACAAAGGACCAAAAGAGACACAAAATGACTACAAAGACGTACAAACTGAAAATCACTACAAAGAGACATTAAAAAAAAACTGATTAAAAAATGACTTTGAAGAGACGTAGAATGACTACAAAGAACACAAAATCATCTCAAAGAGACACAAAATGACAAAAAAGACACACAAATGATCTCAAAGAGACAAAAATGATTAAAGAGACACAAAACTGTCACAAAGTCTGTGTACCTTTCTCCTAGGTAGAACAGGTGCTGGGGCCTGTGGCCAATGGCCCACTGTCTCATTATCCACCCATGATTTTAAGTTGCATTATCCAACAAATACAACTTTGCTTTTACCCAATAAAAATCACTAATACATGATATTAAGAGCTCTACTGTGGGTGCAGACTTGTTGTAGAACTACCCAATGGCAAAATCCTCAATAATTTTGTGGTTTAAAATTACAAATATTTGTAGAATAAGAGCATGAACATGTGACACTGTGAGCAGCTGTTTGAGCTTAAGGGAATTCCTAACTTGTGTATTTTCTCAAGAAACTTTTTTCTCATGCAGGGTCTCTTGGTCTCTACAATATTCTGCTTCTTCAATGGGGAGGTGAGTAATAAGTGTGGTTTAGCATATTATGACTGCAACACAGCATCTCACATTTCAAGGTTAGATTTTGAATTTGCTACCCACTTAATTCTCACTTTAAGGGGTTATTAAGCTCTGGATAATTTTAGGAGTAGTTTATGAAAACATCATTCTTGAGTTCTCATTCACATTTTTGACGCTTTGAGACATGGCTTTTAATAGGAACATTGACGTGTTCACGCTTGGCACTAAAATGCAGCATGAATCACAGATTGACATGGGGCCAGGACATTAGAGATACTTAAGTTATGACTTTCCCCAGTTGCTGGATTTTTCATATATTTTTTATTCAGCTAATGTTGTTCAAAAGTCCCTTTCCATGCTGGTAGGAATACATTTAAATTATTGAATTTGAAATTATTGAAAGGGTAGCCACTTGAGATATACCTGTAGCATCTCATTTCAGAGGTGGTCCTATAACTCTATAACCCAAAAATCCACTATAAGTCATTTCAATTTTCAATTTCAAAGCATTCACATTCAGAAAAAATATTATATGACCTAATTTACCTCAGTGGCAGCTACAGATCTTGATGGAGAGCTTTAAATATGGATATAAATGCATTTAAAATCTTTTTTGATTTCAGTCTTCCAAAAAATAAGATGAAATGTGACACCTGCTTTGAATGTAACCCTAACCCTAAAGTGGAACTACTTGTGTGTCAGCTCTATGCAGACCCTAAGCTGTAGCCTACGTAGCCGACACACGTGGCCTATGCCATTGTAAGCATTTATACTTGTGAAGAAGTGTGTCTGTGTCAGTCTGTAGTTACACCTCCAAAACACTAGTTGGCGGTGGGATTTCTGTGAAGTGCTGTAAAGTTAAGTTGATTCAAAAAACACCCAAAACACACATTAAACATGGCTTAATAGCGACAATTTCAAACTCAACTACACATATCGGCTTCATTATAGTTCACAGCATTCACGGACAAAGAAATTGTCTTTATCTGGACACATTTTCAACCACAAATACAACATGCTAATGTTTTAGCACCAACCTATGGCATTTTACATTGTACAAATTAGCCTAGCGGCTAGCAGACTTTTCCTCTACTCACATGAAGCCTGGGACAACAGCAACATTTAACAAAGGTCACGTTACAAAATTTGGCTCCATTACAACTCACAAGGTTCACCGACAAAACAATTGTCTTATTCTAAACACATTTTCCAGACAAATACATCATGCTAATGTTATTAGCACAAGTCTATGACATTTAACATTGTAGGCTATAAATTAGCCTAGGGACGAGTGGAGATTTCCTCTGCTCATATGAAGCCAGAATAAATCCTGATGTAAAAAATCCCTGAAGGATAAATCACACAAAAGACTTAAAATGATATTTTGTGGAGGCTTTATTGTTTTCACAATTTATTGTTTCTTATCTGTGAAATAAAAGTAAATAACAGCTTTGTTTCCACTGAGGGAAATGGTTTCAGCTTACTAAAACAGACAGTAGGTCTGCGTCACTGCGACATGTAGTTACATTTCTGGGGAGGTGCACATTATTCTACACCATAGGTACGGCGTCGATTTGACGCAGAGGTGTAAATCCTGCATAACTCAATCCATAACCCACCTCAACCATGTAGTTTTTGCACCTGAACTAACAAAACTGCAACCATTTCACAACATTGGATATGCACCTTCTGGCCTACCTGTGCAGTTTGCCCCCTCTGAATCATTATAAGGGTCGTAACAACAAGTGATAATGGTCGTCAGTGCTATATTGTAGGCATCTGGACTTTCTTGACGTTTCACCTCTCATCCAAGAGGCTTCTTCAGTTCTAACCTTGCCTACCATATAGCACTTAGGATTACCATGACCTGGATGACTATGAATCTTCACCAACAGGTGACAATAGCCATTCCATGGGCTAATAACTTTCGAAGAGGGTGAATGTGAATGGTGCAATCTCTGCCATCCTTCTTACATAATCTTTATTAGGGCTGTAGTCTCCTGGTCGACTAGTTGATTTTTGGTCGCTATGCTCTCGTCCGACCAAATTCTCATTAGTTGAATAATCGCTGTGTTACTTTCATAAGGAGAAAAGTGCTACATCAACAGCTTTCCAGGATTAATCCATTATTTCCTGGGCGGGAGGGACAGGCCAAGTAACCTGTGAAAATGGGGGTGTTTTCAAAACACCTCCGTTGTTGACAGAAAGTTATATATATTTCGCTATATTTAGCGACTTTTCAGACCCCTCTAGCGACTCTTTTTCAAAAAAGCGACTAGAGACAAATCTAGCGACTTTTTCTGATGTTATTGAAGACTTCTGGAGACTCTGTTGTGAGAACACGTATCATTCTTATTCTTCTCAACGAGCAGCGGATGCTGCCGTGGGCCCTTCCCTCGCCCCAGAGCACTCACAGATGGCCCAGTCCTCCCTCCCAGCAGCAGTCAGAGCAGGAGATGTTAACCCCTCCACGTCCAGACTGCAAGTGAATCGCGCATGCGCGGAACCGCCACTGGCTGATCCCGACCTGGTTTTCAGTCAGGGCGGGATGTAAATGTAAAATTTTCTTTGTCTAATATAAATCACTGAAAGAAGGTTCATTTGTAGTTCTAAACATATTCAGGGTGTTTTTTTACTCAGTTTTTGTCTCTCCCACGACGTTATTCCTCTCTCCTACAGCAGCTATTACAATTACATGCATATGGACAATTATGCAAATTAGGCGATTATGTCATTTAGCGACTTCTAGCGACTTTTAGGACAGCCAGTAGCTACTTTTCTTACTGAGGAGTTGGCAACAGTGGCGTCGCGGTGACACAGACCTCCTTCACTCAGTGGAAACGAAGCTTTTATTTACTTGTATATATATAAATACAAGTAATGAATTGTGAAGACAGTAAAGCCTCCTCTAAAATAGCATTCTAAGTCTTGTGTGTGATTTATCCTTCAGGGATTTATTCTTAGGGATTTATCCTGGCTTTATATGAACAGAGGAAATCTCTGCTCGTTGCTAGGCTAATTTATACAATATAAAATGCCATAGGCTGGCGCTAATAACGTTAGCATGTTGTTATTTCTTTGGAAAACGTGTTTAGTATAAGACAGTTGTTTTGTCGGTGAATGTTGTGAGTTGTAATGGAGCCAAACTGTGTGCCATTACCTTTGTTAAATGTCTCTGTTGTCCCTGGTTTAATATGAGAAGAGGAAAAGATCGCTAGACGCTAGGCTAATTTATACAATGTAAAATGCCATAGACTTGTGCTAATAACATTAGCTTGTTGTATTGGTGGGGAAAAGTGTCCAGATAAAGACAAGTGTTTGTCTGTCAGTTCTGCGATTTATAGTGATTGTGTGTGAGAGTGTTTTGGAGATGTAACTGCAGAGTGACACAGACACACCACTGCAGAAGTAAAAATAACATGAAGATTTTTTTTTCCCCCACGACTTATCGATTAGTTGAAGATTATGTGTGACTTTAGTCGACCAAGATTTTCTTTGGTTGACTACAGCCCTGATCTTTATGTCTCATTTTGCAGGTGCAGAGCGTTCTGCGGAGACACTGGAACCAGCAGCGGATGCAGTTCGCTGGCACCTTTGCCAATGCCGACTTCTTCCGCTCAGCGTCTTCCGTGGCGTCGTCGCTCACAGAGGTCCACCGCTGCTATAGCATCGAAAGCCACACTGAGCACATGAACGGCAAGAGCTACTCGGACATATTCAGATCGGACAGTCCTTTCGTGTGAGGGATCATTGTTTCTTTGACTTTTCCCAAGATGTTACTTTTTTTTCTTGGAGTTTTACTACTGTTCATGGCACCTGAGTGCAAACTTTTCTCTTTTTTGATTTTTCCCCGACTTCCAGCCACTAAAACTCAGATATTTCACTTTTTAAAAAACTTTTTCTCATGAATATTACTAAAACAGAAGGAGCTTGACACCTAAGATTCTGGTTCTTCTTCATTAGTTACTTCCAATGAATATTCAAAGGGGCTGTTACTGGACAAAAGGAAGACCCTCAAGCATTAACATGAGGAATTAATGCTTTTTTGCATCATGTGGAATTAACTTGAAGAGGCATCGGTGAGAAGAAGCCATGCTGTTGAGCTGACTCTTAGAATCTTGCAAAGAGAGTTGTTTTTTTGGGCATTTTTTAAGGGTATTGCTGAATTTAAAATTTAAACAGTGAGTGTGGGAAGGAAATGCATGAGAACCCTGTTGAAAGACTTGCAAAATCTGAAAAATCATTTCAGGTTTTAGTTATAAGCACATATAATAATCTCTTTGGTTAATGCAAAGATCAGTGGGCACAACCGGAGCTATAGTTTCTAGGAGTTAACCTACTGGCAAGCATGAAGAGCAAGTACCATTATTTCTGTTGATAGTACCACACAGAACTACACATTTAAAATATAAAAAAGTACAAACACACACACATCATTCCTGCTTTACCACTTATGAATTCAAGGCATGCAACTCAGAGTTTCCTATGTATGTATTGCTTTCTTTAGCTGAGTAAAAAAAAAAAAGACAAAAAACTAAAATGTTGTCAGACCCCACATGTCATTTGTACAAGCAGCTTACTGCAACCCATATTTACGTTTATTGTTAGACCTCTAATGGCTGTTGTAATTATGACAGGAGCAAAGGCAGAAGTTGATGTGAAATTAAGAGCAACAAAATTCACATAGGAAGGATGTCGGGGTGGATAGATTGGTCAAACTAACACAGGACTTTGACCCAGGAGACTGCTGTTCATGCCCTGTGGTGACTTATTTTAATTAGGTACATAACTTAACTTACCTAACGTACTTAACAATCTAACATAACCCACATAACTAGGGCTCCACTGACTTTCTTTTAGTTGGAGCACTGTAGCCCCTAAATGAAAATTTTAGGAGCACAAGCAGAAAATTTAGGGGCACACTTAAAATGTCCTGCGATGCAATTAGTCAAACTTTTGGCCATTTTAACTGTTTTACTGATAAATGCTTTGGTGATAAATGAACAACTTACAGAAATTACAAAGAGCTGTTTTTTTCAAGTTTACAAATTGAACTTTTATGAATGTGTACATGGCATATGCATCATACAAACATACAAACTTTTTTTTTTGTTTTGGTATGAGGACATGTGTTGATTGCCTGCTACCAGTATGGACGCTAATTTAGGAAGTTCCTGTGGGTTGTATTAGAGGATAGGAACAAACAGCCTTTGTGTTTGTATGGGTTGGAGGACTTGTTGTTAGAAACATAAGCTTACATTGTCTTACAGTATCTTTTAAGTTAATGCTCCGTTAGACTCACTGTTTTTATTTGTTTGCTTCATGTCTGATTATTCCAAAATGCTGGAGATTTGATGTGTGAGATTATCACAGAGACAAATATGACTGAAAAATGCATGTTTGTACATATATTTGAATATGACATATATCAAGGCACAAAATACATAGCCTTTTGTGTACTCTGTATATTTTTCCAGTCAGCTAACACATTATTGTACATTACTCATGTTACACTTTAATTCATAGTAGTATATTGATAAGGGTAAAAGATGTTTTTAGATAAAGAAAAGGTCAATGTTTCAGTGTTCAGGAAACAGATTCAGCAGGAACTGACGTATGTTGATTCACTGATAAGATAAAGTTTGTCACCTCCAGTTAGAGATAAAAAATATCTTTCCTGATGCATGAAGAGCTGCAGGTTTCAGCCCTCCAAAACAGGAAGTACACTTATTCATTTTCTTGCTGAGAGTTTGATGGGTAGATTGAAGCTATAAAGCTTAGCTTCTATAAAGCTTGCTGGATAACTTTCTGCAAGAATTATTTCCCCAAATGCTGAACCATTCTTCTAAATCCAATCTAAATCTAAATCTAATCCAAATACATAGGCATACTATTTCTGTTTTTCATTATACTGAATGTGTACTATAACAATTTACAAGACATGATTTCTACTATGATTTCTGAACTGATTTTTAGAAGAAAAGACTATCTCTCTGCCACAGGTATTGTGCTATTAAAGAAACCTAAATATATCTGAATGTGCTCGATAGTGGACACAGATATTTATTAGATATTACACTGGACATATATGTGTTAGGCTACATTGTTGAGGTGTTATCGTCTGATAAGTGGCATTCATTTCTTGAGACAGTTTTGAAAAACACACTTATTTGTTTTCTTGGGTGATTGATACCACTGTCATGTCTGAGAGTGGTATCAATCTTCTCATCTAATATCTGAAATGTCAAACTATTTCTTTAAAGGAGCAGTATACAACATTCAGAGCATGGATTTATATAGAGAAAGTTGGTCAGTGGTCCATGAGGCCAAAAAAACCTTGATTTCTGTGGTGTAAAATTACACGCATTGTGCACATTAAGTGGCCCATATAGTAAGGGTACAAGAGACTTCCACTGGTCGAGTGGCTTACTTCTGCTGGGCAAGCAGCTAACTTCCCATTTAGTGCTCGACTAGGCAAACTTGAATGGGGATAAAAATGAGGTAATCACTCGTCTAGATTGTTGAATTGTCATTGGACAGAATTGATTAGACCCCGATAGTAAGTCATTTCACGGGGGCTTGTGACAATTAAAAAAATGTAGGCCCATCCACTAATTTACATCTCTTTTACAACGTAGGTCTGTAGGAAAAAAAAAATTCTGGGCCGATTGGCATCACATGGTTGTTGTTGTTCCACTCTTGGTCACCATGTAAAACTGGCTCCAAAGCCTGGCGCTGTTCTTGGGTGCTTGATTCAGAGTCTTATTCAGGCTGTCTACACACGGTTCTCAACATGGAGGTGGCTGAGTTCACTCAAAGATACCAATGCTAACAGTAACAGTGCTGACAGAACTAGCAGTTAGAGCTAACAGAGTTAACGTAAGGGGGAACTAGTGGGTGGGAACCATACATTCCTGACTACGCTGTGGATCAGGTTAGTGTTATCAGTGGTACCCTCTCCAGTGCAGGGTAACAGCAGTTAGCTAGTCAATACACACAGGGACCGTCTGCTACAAATATTAACAGAGAAACTCAGACTGCTATACACACAGAGATTGCATGGCTTCATTCTCTGTTTAGGATGCCATTACTCAACCCTTTCTCACTCTGAAGTCATGACGAAAAAAGCTGTCCTTTAACGTTGGCGTGATATGCAGCCAGTCGTTGTTATAGTTTAACAGCACTTGGCAGCATCAGGGGGAAATGTGGTGGGACAAGAACAAAAGTTAAGGCACTGAAAGTCCGAGTGGGTGGGAGGGGTGCTGGATGGGTCCAACAAACACCGACTTTCACCCGGGAGAGTGGTGTTCACTTCTCATATGATTGTAAAGCCAAACTCTGTTCTTTTTTCCTAAACCTAACCTAACCATGTTCCTATGTGCTTCACATTTCTTGTGAAATGGCTTCCCAGAACGTCAATGGCCAGTGCACCTAGGGTACCTTCCATGTCGTATCTGGACGTGAAGGTCTATGACCAAATGTCTATAGTCACAAGGTCGCAGTGAGAATGTGTTGCTTTACTCCACTATATCTTTACATAACAAATAGTTGTTTGCTGCTATATTAATGTTGTAATGTTGTACACTATACAGCTCTTTTAAAACAAAACCTCTTCACAAAGATGAGTCTAGCTTTGCTTTGCAGACATCTGTGCATTTTTGCAATACACATTGTATCAGTAATAATAGTATTGCTAATACATTGAGCTATAATAGAGAAGGAAAAAAAATGATCTCTGTATTTTAATATTCTAAACTCAAGGTTCAGCTTTCTCTGGAACTTTCAACCATATTCTGTGGTCATGGGATATGATTGAAAGCCCTCGTAAAAGCTAGTAAGGGAACCTTGAGTTTAGAAATTTCTTTACTACAGATATGTTTTCCCAATGTCCAGAATGAGCCTTAATGTTAAAAGAAACTTGTATACTATAAACACAGATGTGTGTTTTCCCATGTTGGAGGTGTTACAAAAGATTTTCTTATTTTAATTTTTGTAACATAGTTTTGTCAATAAATGCTTGTTTATACTGAAGAAATGCTGTAAATAAAAACAAGCTGTTTTAAACTGAGACTCAAAAAAGAGTCCTTCTTTCCTCAGTGTCTCTTCTACTGTAAATATCTAAGTGTATTTTCTTTCCCACATATTTAATTAAGGGTGGGATTTCCTCGTCTGTCCTTAGAAAACGTTTCCCACTGAAATGAATAGTTTCCAGACAAAGCAGGGCGTGTTGTTGTCTGTTCCTCGTCCAGAAATGTATATGCGACCAGGTGCAATTAGGAAATCCCAGAGGAAAAGTGCTATATCCATGCAGTGCATCATTCATCAAATTCAGAACACAGACGCTGCTAAAGCACTTAACTTTTCTTTAAATCCGTCTGCAAACACATGGTGATCAGAAGCATGTGTGGCCGTTTATCATTGCGAGTAATATTTACGAGCTACTTGCACGCCTTGTGTAGTCATGACCTCAATGCACAAAGGACTGTGGTTTTTGGACAGTGCATGGGGCATCATGAGGCCATCCTCTCCCATTTTATTTTGTGTACAACACTAAACATCTGGCGTTTTTACAGCACGACTTTCAACTTGCATCCTGCCACATCAAGAGAGATAGTATCCTGTGTGGTTTCTGAGGGCACACATTTCCTTTAAAACAGAAATTAAACAAAAAAAGGGAACTTGAAGCATGCACATGTGAGGGTAAAGATGTTTTTGTTGTTTACCGATCACAACACCAGACCTACCTCCCTTTATTTACCTCAGTGGAAATCAGACCAGTGGATGTATTGCAGGCTTCCTGTTTCTAAGAATACATTGCCATTGAACTCTTGATCTGTCGGCTCTTGTGTGCTGGTAGCAAACACTTCCTCAGTCTCATGACTAACACTTGTTTACTGCCTTTACTTCCGTACGCTTCCACTAAAAACTTAAAGCATTTAGCTGATGTTTTGTGTGTATTTCTAGTTGGTAGCAGTTCTGGGTATTTGTCAGGGACGTTTCCACAGGACATGACTGAATGGAGACATAATGTGCCTCATGTGCTCTTCTGCACGGTGACAACCATGCACATGTAGCTGCCTGTTTTAGATGTTCCAGACAACAATCATGTAAATCTGCTTCATATTGTCGTGGCCACGTTAAGCTTTAATTTGACTGGTGTAATGTTCCCTCAGTGAGAAACAGACAATTATGAATTTACGTAATACACAGTGACTCAATACTTCATCGAACCTCAGTACATTCCTGAGGACCTCAGATTCTCCTAAAAGCAGGAGCAAATACACTTCAGGGCCAGTGTTAAACATCTCTATTTGTAAAGGGAATTTCTGCTGGGGGACAGATTAAAGACAGATTTTTAAGAGGCAGTATGCCAAGGTCTCAAAATACCAATGGCAATAATGAAGGAACAAAATAATACTGACAGAGGAGGCAAAGGGAATATTGTGTTTTTTTATAATCTTACCTAAAACAACTTCCTCTTCACCTTCTGCATATAAATAAAAACTACAGAAAAGCCCAAATATGCTACTAGCTTGCTTTATCATCAATCCAATTGCCAGAATAACAAATAATGCACTATGAGAAAAAGTTCTCATAGTGCATTTCTCCACCCACTGATGTGTAACATTATGTTATATACGTTGAGGATATGTTCAAACAATGCTGTCATTAACTTTTGGTTATGTTTAGGCAACACAACCTCTAGACTAGGGTTAGGAAAAGATCATGTTTGGCTTAAAATACTTTGTTGCACAGCCACCACTGGAAATGCCCTGTTGTCTCACTAAAATAACACCCAGTTTTGATGCCACAATCACAGCTAACATTGCCCTAATGTGCATCTAAAAAAAACACAGTTGTGGTGCCAGACACTTGGCTAAAAATACATCCGTATCTTTCTAGAAAACAGTTTAGGTACCACCATTGCGAGGAGAAATACCCAATGTCTTGCTAAAAAACATCTAGTTTTGTTGCCACAGTCATGCAGCGATGTCTTGCTAACTTCTGATTTTGGGGCCACAATCAGAGCTGGAGGTGCTGCCAATGTCCCGCTAAAAAAAACACATTTTAGATGCTACAATCTGTGCTATAGAAATGCCTCAATGTCTTGCTGAAACACCTTTTGTGCCACAGTCACGACTATCAATGCCCGAATAAAAAACTCCTGGTTTTGGTGACACAACAACAGCTGAAGGTATTCCCAATGTCTTGCTGAAAAACACACGTTTTGGGTGCCACAATAGAAGAGCCATGAAGTCTCACTAAAAAACACACAAATGTCCTATGTCTTGCGAAAAAAACACGCAAAGTATTGATGCCACAATTGTGACTAGAAAGTATTGTAACGTATAACCTATGATGTATGTTTTTGTTTTTTTTTATGTTTCAACAATGCTGTGGTTAAAGGAGCTATATGTAAGAAATCTAAAGCAAATAGTCGCAAAATCCTCCTAATATGTCACAGAGACTAAGGAATAATGTTCATATAACATACTGATCTCACCGACAACAATAGTACAGCCAGAATATTCGCATTTAAAACATTTTTTTACGGTCTGCAAATCATGTTTATGTTTTGAATTTGTGTTTTGGCCTGTTGCGCCACCCACCGCCGTCTACCAGTCACGCAGTCAGTAGAGTCTCAGCATCAGTTACAGTTACGACTGTGCTACAATGGCTGACGGTGCAACTAAACCCAAACATCCTCGTTATGATTCCCAAAAATGCCAAGACTGCCACGGCAGCCGCCCGTGGGCAAACAAATCTCCCCTTATTTCCACCAGATGCGTGTTAGTTGCGTCTGCGCTCCAGCACGGCAGCGGAGCCGATAGGATTCAATTCTAGTCAATGTGTGTGTTTCCACCGGCTGCAGCTGTGCTGCGTTCCGGCTCCATCTCAGCTGCGGCACTCCGGAGCCCTCCGCAACAGATACGCAGGAGTTCTATTTTTGCCGGACGCCGGAGCACAACGCAGCATTTCAGCACAAAGCAGCAACCTCAAATCTGTAGGGGAGGGGGGGCGGACACGACTCGCGGCAGTATTTTGAATTTGAGTGCAGTAACCATTTTGGCCACATTCTTACATACAGCGCCTTTAACTTGAAGTTATATTCAGGCAAAAAAACACTTAATTATGGTTAAAAAAAGATCATGTTTTGGCTTAGATAGTTTTTTTTTTTTTTTGCACAACCACCTTTGGAACCCATTGTCTTACTAAAACACACCCCAGTTTTATCACAGCTAGAAATGGCCCAGTGTTCACCTAAAAAAAAACCACACAGTTGTGGTGCCACAAACACAGCTAGAAATACCCCAATATCTTGCTAGGAGACACCCAGTTCTGGTCAATCAATCAATCAATCAATTTTATTTATAAAGCCCAATATCACAAATCACAATTTGCCTCACAGGGCTTTACAGCATACGACATCCCTCTGTCCTTATGACCCTCGCAGCGGATAAGGAAAAACTCCCCAAAAAAACCCCTTTAACGGGGAAAAAAAACGGTAGAAACCTCAGGAAGAGCAACTGAGGAGGGATCCCTCTTCCAGGACGGACAGACGTGCAATAGATGTCGTACAGAACAGATCAGCATAATAAATTAACA
>NC_065520.1:2746936-2786792 GCF_006386435.1 Epinephelus moara
TTTGAGACTGTCTGTCCAGATTAAACGAGATTCTTCCAGTTTGGTTAATCGCCAATTCCTTTCAAATTTTCGCGATATTTGTTTTAACTTACGGGTTTGAGAGTTATACCAAGGAGCGAACTTTCTTTGCTTTTTTAACTTCTTTTTAAGAGGAGCTACAGAGTCAAGTGTTCTGGTACCACCATTGCCGCTAGAAATCCTACAACATCTTGCAAAAAAACACACAGTTTTGGTGCCACAATTGCTACTAGTAATGCCCAGTGTCATGCCTAGAAATGCACCAATGTCCATCTAAAAAACACAGTTGTGATGCCATAAATGAGGCAAGAATTGCCCTAATATCTTGCTCAAAAACACACAGTTTTGGTGCCACAATCACAACTAAAAATGCTGCAATGCCTCACTAAAAAACACACTTTTTGGGTGCCACAATGGGTGTGAGAAATGCCCTGATGTCCATCTAAAAAAACACAGTCGTAGTGGCAAATATGCGGCGAGAAATACTCTCATATCTTGCTAACAAAAACACCTAGTTTTAGTGCCACAATCGCAACTAGAAATGGCCACCGTCTCACTAACAAACAGTTTTGGTACCACAGTCCTGACTAAAAATGGCCACCGTCTCACTTAAAAACACACAGTACTGGTGCCACAATCGGGACTAGAAATGCAGTGATGTCTTCACCAAAACACATTTTGGGTGCCACAATCAATGCCACAATGTTTTGCTAAATAAATACAGTTTTTCGTGGCACAATCACAGCTAAAAATGCAGTGAAGTCTGGCTTAAAAAAGCACCCTATTTTGGTGCCACAATCAAGGCTGGAAATGGAGCAATGTCAAACTAAAAGAAAAATGCTTTCAGTGCCACAAGTCTGGCTGTGAATGCCCAGATGTCTTGCTTAAAAACACACAGATTTGTTGTTTATTGGTCTCCAACAGTGGTCTGCAACATGTCAGCCATCTCACCTAGGATTCATGCCATCCACTATCCCCTCCAGCTCCGGATGACAAAGTCATCTCATGCAAATGGAGCTTGAACCATGTCATTGTAGAAATATTGATCTATCTGTGGTTTGCAGAAACATACAATGTCACCATTTTCTTCTTCTACAGTAGAGAATGGGCTGTTATCATTTATTCATACCTGTAACTCAATTTGTACATATTTGTGTAACATCACAGATTATGCTGGAGCCACTGGAGCTTGTGAAAGTTTGGTTGTTCCTTCCTTTGTGAAGGAAATTTTCCATTTGCCATTAGTGAGTGCATCCTTGGAAAAACCCTTTCATATTCAAGATATGATATCATCCCAGCAACGGCGAAAGTGGAATGTTAGGAATGCAAAGGTTAAAAAAAAGTGGGGCCAAACACCACCATTAGATACAGAAAATTAAAGCAAGAACACATCATAACTTGTGACATGGTCTGATTTACTGGTGAAGAATCATCACACTTATCACAAACATAGCATCTTTTGCATTAAAGCACCAAACACGTCATTGATTGGAAACATAGCTGAAGATACTGTTAAGCATGTTCTCTAGAAGGAAGAATGACTCAAACTTGAAACAATAAGCTGTAGCCGTTTCCAGTAATTACACTTCATTACAAACTCATGCTGTCTACAGAATTATCTGGTTTAACCACTCTGCCATACACTGTCACACACACACACACACACATGCATACCATACACACATCTGGCTTGTAGCGTGATCTGACCACTTGTGCATGGGGATGTCTCACTCTTGAGAACAATGGAATGAGTTCTTGGCTGTGCTCGAGGGTGTGGAGGGCGTATAGTAAAGGGGTTAGGGTGAGCAATGTGGCCCGGCTGTATGGATGTGACCCGGGCCTGGGTGGGACCACAGGAAGTCTGCCGCTTGCTGTACGGCCCTTTCAGACCGCTGCTGCAGGGTCATGAATTATCTACTCAGCTCATCGCGGAGTGATGTCAACACTTGGTTGTGTGGTAGCCTAACGGCTTTGGTGTTTCTGGAGGGACGTCATGATCAAAAGTGTGAATACATCATGTGGAGAGTTCATTTCCAGAGTCCTAGCCAGGGGTGTAATATGAGTACTTTTTTTTTTTGTCCTTTGCAGCTGTGGGCCTCCACAAATATTATCACCTTTCACCCCAGCTGCAACAGAATCAAAAGCTGTCTCATTTATATTACATCAGAAATTTAAAACTTATTTAAAACTTACAACATTTTGTTAGAACCCCGACTGTTTCCAGATCTCAGTAATTAAAGGAATGCTCCACCCCACCCCACCCCCCACCCCCACCCCCCCATGACCATTTGTATTTAACTTACTTTGTGTTGAATATGCTGAATTTGAGAAGAAAATTTTGTTTTTCTTGCATGCCTCCACAGTGAACAAAGAAAATTCACCTTTAATTAAAGTCATAGGGGTCCACATTTATCATCAGTAAAACTATATCACAACATCTGTTTACACACTCTTAACAACTCATGCAGTATAATCCAAGTCTTGTTGACAGTCTGGAACGCCGTTTTACAGGTAATGTACTGTTTGCATACAGTCTCTTTTAAAATAAACGCACTTATACCACCACAAATTGACGTTTTGTTCCTTCACTGCATGTGGTTACATTTTGCCAACACACACGTGTGGTTAGGTTTAGGTTGGTTGATTTTAGAAACAACGGGTTTTTACTCTATGGTTGTTTGACTCATCCACCACCCTTCATGCCCACCCCACTCGGGCTTTTGCCACATTTCCCCATGACGCCGTCGGGCGCTGCTAAACTACATGCTGATGTGAAAGGATGGCTTTTTTTGTTTGTGTCTGACACTGGAACTCACCACTCAAGCATCGGATTTCAATGACTTCAGAGTGAGACTGGGTTGGTTTAGGCAACAAAACTACTTGGTTATGGTTAGGAAAAGATTGCGGATCTTGTTAATAAACACCTGGCTTTGAGCAGCATGAATGCTGCAACCAGTGTTGTTATCTGTTGGTGTCAAAGTCCGCTGGTTGTTGGACCCGTCCGTCTCTACTCCCACCCACCCTGACCAGACTTTCCTGCTCTTTAAACTAAGTCTATTGCTGAAAGCATAATAGGTGGAGTTGGTGGAAATCCTGTGCATCTCACACAGATGCTAAATGGCTGGACGTAACATGGGCTGAGTAACTAATTTGCAAATGATCATTTGGTGGGGCGAAGTTTTCTTCTAACTTGTTAAATCCAAGACTTGGTAAATATTCCTAGAGTGCTTTAACGCCTAAACTGTCAGGCTGTTGTCACAAAATTTTTGTATGTTTTCTAATAAAAACTAATAAGATAAGATAAGATAAGATAAGATAAGATAAGATAAGATAAGATACACCTTTATTGATCCCATAATTGAAAAATTCCAGTGTTACAGCAGTCAAGGAGAAAGTCAGATTAAAGATTTCAAATTTAAACTTAAAAAACTTAAATAACTAGGCATGCAAATAAGTACATAAAATACAAGAGACAGCGATAAATAACAATAATAATAAAAATAATAGGAAGTGGATAATAATGCACCCAAATTTATATTCCATGTATTTTAAAAGGCTACGATCACGTAACCAATGTGCTGACAGCAGTCAACAAGGATCAGACCTTATAAGGACACAGGTTGAGGTGGTGGATGGGTCACAAGAAAACTGACGTTTGAGTTACGTGTTTGGAACAGTGTGAACTTTAAGTCATTTTAAGGTATGTCCTTGCCATGTTTTTTTCCTAAACCTAACCCTAGTACCTTTTACTGCTTAAACCTAACCTTTCATAACTTTTCGTGTTTTATGTTAAGGATGTAACATCATTTGTGGGGCGCTAATTCGTAGGAAATCATACGAACTGTTGTGCATTCATTTTGCACAAAATATCATAGGCTACTGTAGCATCCCTCAACAATGAGGCTACAAGGCATGAACTGGTTTTGCTGGCTTTTTATTCCTTAACTTTAACACAGGCTATTGTGGGCCACAGTCAACGTCAAAACAACAAACCTATTTGCTTTACAAGGTGTTCTCTGCATTGGCGGCTACTTCAACAACTCCCGCTCCAAGGCTCACACACACAAACCAGCAGGAATAACAAACTGCCTCTGCCAATCACAGATGGTACCTCACACAGATCACTGTCATGGGTGCTAGTATTGACTGACAGGCTTGGCAGCGTCCTCATGTACACTGACATTATAGAAAACTCAGTAACTGCCATAACAGACCTTTTTACTGTAGTTGAACTAGCTGAACATATTCTTACCAGTGACAGAATGCATACAGTTAACATCACGTCAACCAGTCTGTTACAATATGAACCGTTCTATGAGAATACATTGAACCTGTTTGGTGTTGCTCTGGTGGGGACAAACAAACTGGAAGCACCTGAAAAGATGGCTCCTCTGGTATAAAGCTGCAATGATTGGTCAATAATTGATAAGTCAGTCAAATGAAGATGAATTGCCAACTATTGTGATAATTGATCATTTGTTTCAGTCATTTTTTAAGCAAAGACTTCAAACATTTGCCAATTCCATCTTCTTAAATGTGAAAATCTGATGCTTTTCTTTGTCATTTATGATAGTAAAAGATGTATTATATAATAAATGTACAAAAGTCTTTGGTTTTTGGACAAAAGAAGCAATTAAAAGATGTCACTTGAAGCTCTTGGAAATTGTGACGTGTACTTTTTTTTTTTAACTAAATAATAAATTGATAAATCATAATCATAATCTGCAGAGTAATCAAAAATGAAAATAATTATTAGTTAGAGTGCTGATTTGTAAAAGCCAGCACAAATTGGACCAGACAACCAACAATATGAACTACAGGTAAGATAGTGTCCTACTGCTTGCATCAACCAGCACATGACAGAAGTTTCTTCCAGAAAGCCTTTTCTATTCAGTTCAATCCAAATCATAATTTTTTTCCCCAAACCAAAACCAAGAAATTCCTTTCTGTCACAAAGACCTTAAGGCAAACTTCTTTCAACATCCATCAGCCACAGGTAACAATGATGACGGTTATCTGCTTAGTAAGCAATTTTCTTCTGATATTCATTTTTCTAGCAGCAGACCATCTAAGACATCCCACCCTTCTACCGTCAGACGTTTGGAAATTAAACTTCTCAAAACATCTCAAACAATAAGCTTATTACAGTTTTAAAGAGCCCAGTTCCTACAGCCCAGGGCGGCGGGCCAGTATCCACTTGTACGAGGCGCGCCGCAACTCTCGTCTTCAGCCATCGTCCTGCCAACAGGAACTCCCTCGCTCCTCTCCCAGTTTCCTGCCATTGTTCTCTCCCCTGCCACCGACCACACGCTCCTCCCAGGATCTGGGAAAAGGTGGGATGTTAAAGCGGCCCATTTCCTTTTCGATCAGCTTCGACCTCAGTCGGTGGAGGAGGGGTGTTTGTGTAAGAGTGCATGTGTGGCAGCACCCATGTGAGGTGCAGCTTTCAAGTCTCTGAGTTTTGTTGGTGTGGATCATCCACCAATTGCCATTAAAATTTCAATTCTTATTTGCTTACTTATTTTCCTCTGCTGTCCAGATTTTGAAGAAGCACTCGGACAAGCAGTAGTGTGCCTCACTTCTACATAGCTCTGTATATGTACTTCAAGCAGAAGTCTGTTCATTCCTGTGAGAACCTCCTGGATCTTTAATGTGTTTGCAAAACTCCTCCTTGATTTGTGTTTTTTGTTTTTGTTTTTCTTTTTTTGAGTTTGCCTCAAGTAGGCTCTGTCAAAAAAATTAACTTTTGTGGCAGATTTTGGAGCATGTTTTGCAAGCTAACATTGGCAGCCTGCTTGCTATGTAACACATAACTGGATACACACTTTAACAACGTCCTCACTTATTGTCGCTATACATTAACATCCATGTTGTAATATCCAACTTCACTTTCATATAACCACAGGCAAACTTCAATAACAAAGCCAACAGTCAGTGTGGGTCAAAATGCCCATAACAGGCTTATATTAAATTCAGGGTCTCTAACAACACTATTATAAAAACACTTACTGTAAAAGTTAGAGCATCTTGCTGCAGCGGGTGTGGTGCATCAATCTACAGACCAGTGCTCTGGAAATATACTTTCTGTGGATAACAAAAATTACACACAAAATAAACCCCTTTTTCAACAGAAAAACGTCCAGACTTTTAGCAGTGACACACCGAACCTTAAATTCTATCACCACAACTCACCAGGTAAACTCCCACTGCGCCAGCCGCCCCGTGACTGGAGGCCAACACCAATTCCAACACAAAAAAATAAAACCATACATTAATAAGTTCAGTTTACTAAAATACAGATAAAACAATTTAAAATGAATAAAATAAAATACAATGTAAAATAAACAGCAGTCAGTACTGTGAATTGAACACAACTCATGTTAATCTTCGTCCAACCACAGGCAAACATTGTTTAATATTAAAAAACACTCATGCCTTTCCTCTGCCACTTCCCCTGGACTGTAAGGACCCTTTACAAAAAGAAACAAGTTGTTAGCAGACCCATATTTTGTAATTGGCATTTTTTGCAATTAAAAATACAAAAACGTCAATATTAACACTTACACAAACAATATTGTGTGTGTTTGCACCCCTACACTACCTTTACAATAACATTACATTATCACAGGCTCCTTAGCTCAGGGGTTAGAGCACTGGTCTTGTAAACCAGGGGTCACGAGTTCAAATCTCGCAGGGGCCTAGTGAACATATAATGCCTGCAGTAGCTCAATCCTTAGGGACTTATGTTGGGACTTGCTCGCTCACTCTGACATCTCTCCACTTTGTGCATGTGTGTGTCTTTCAGACCTGTGTGTTAATGACAAAAAGAGTGAAAAAAAAAATGAATTTGCCCTCAGAGGGACTAATAAAGTATATAAAATTTAAAAAAAACAAAACAACCAATTTTGCCTGGGTCCTAGTGTCATCCTACTGTACTACAATTGGACAGCGGAAAAAAAAAAGCATAAAATGAACTTTTCTGCCATTTATGTGATGGTGTTTTTATCCACCCATAAAAAAAACACACTTTGGTTGTACTCTGAATACGATTTAGAAATGTGGACACAAAACTGTATGGAAAATAAAAATAAAAATAAACTGTGTAAATTTATTGTACCAAGCTAACAAGCTACCTCTGAAAGCTTTTATCCCCCTTTAATAACTCTTTATTGAATTAATTTGGTTTTTAATCCTAAGAACAAACCCAGGTCAGAGAGAACAGAAAGAAACTCAGGGAGCTGTTGTGACTGACTCACAACAAACTTGTGAGGGCTGCATGATTAGGGAGAATGAGGGTCAGGTGTGCAGACAGGTAATGCTCAAGTGACTGCTGAACAGGATGTTCATGGAAAATGGGGAGTAAAAATGTGTGCAAATTGAGAAAATGTGCAAAATATTTCAGAAATGCACAATAAACTAATCACTGCTTAATTTTACATGCAAAGCCTGTGATTAATGGTAATAATATGAGCTCTACTTCCACTGTAACCAGCAAACTTTATCTTATGATGACAGAGTAAACTTAATACTTTCCCTTAATTGTGTGATTTGTTTTCAGCCCAGTGTTTTCATGCCACGGAGAATAATTTAGGCCAATAGTTTGGTCCTTTCTCATGATCCTTTCCCAGTGTTCTTTAAGTGTTTTGGAGGGGCGTCAGTGAGGTGGGGTTGGAGGGTGCACAGGAAGGAAAAGGAGTAGCTGGGAAATCTCATCGAGGCTCCTCGGCTGAACAAGAGACACCCCAGTCAGGATCTGGGCGTTGCTGCCAAGTCATCTCAGGGTCGCAGACTCCAGCGCTTCACATTTGGGTGAAGGGGGCACAAACACATCATGTGGAACACATTCTAACTTTTACAGACATTTACACAAACTACATCAGGGTTACAGTAAAACTTTAAAGTGTAAAAGCAAGCAGGAGGAGATGAAAAGAAGAGAGAGAGGAGAAATTAGCCTCTGGGCTCATATATTTCCTCAGGAAATGAGAAATGACTTCTTCCTCTCTGAAATGAGCAGGAGGCTAAATAAAGCTGAGCAGCCTTTTTCTGTAAACCAGCACCCCCACATGTCCTTTTGTAATAATAACAATAACAATATTCATATATCATCACATAGCCATGAGATTTTGGTCCTTATTAGCATGATAGCAGATTTGTCAGCTGCACATCCATGGTGTGAATCTCCCGTTCCACCACATCCCAAAGGTGCTCTATTGATTGAGATCTGGTGACTGTGGAGGCCATTGGAGTACAGTGAACTCATTGTCATGTTCAAGAAACCAGTTTGAGATGATTTGAGCTTTGTGACATGGTGCGTTATCCTGCTGGAAGTAGCCATCAGAAGATGGGTACACTGTGGTCATAAAGGGATGGACACGGTCAGCAACAATACTCAGGTAGGCTGTGGTGTTTAAACCATGCTCAGTTGGTACTAAGGGGCCCAAAGTGTGCCAAGAAAATATCCCCCACACCATTACACCACCACCAGCAGCCTGAACCGTTGATACAAGGCAGGATGGATCCATGCTTTCATGTTGTTTACACCAAATTCTGACCCTACCATCTGAATGTCGCAGCAGAAATCCAGACTCATCAGACCAGGCAACGTTTTTCCAATCTTCTATTGTCCAGTTTTGGTGAGCCTGTGTGAACTGTAGCCTCAGTTTCCTGTTGTTAGCTGACAGGAGTGGCACCTGGTGTGGTCTTCTGCTGCTGTAGCCCATCTGCCTTAAGGTTTGATGTGTTGTTGGTTCAGAGATGGTTTTCTGCAGACCTTGGTTGTAACGAGTGGTTATTTGAGTTACTGTTGCCTTTCTATCATCTTGAACCAGTCTGGCCATTCTCCTCTGACCTCTGGTATCAACAAGGCATTCTCACCTGGAGAACTGCTGCTCACTGGATATTTTCTCTTTTTCAGACTATCCTCTGTAAACCCTAGAGATGGTTGTGTGTGAAAATCCCAGTAGATCAGCAGTTTCTGAAATACTCAGACCAGCCTGTCTGGCACCAACAACCATTCATTCATTCATTCATTCATTCATTCATTCATTTTCTCTAACCGCTTATCCCTGTTTGTGGTCGCGGGGGGGCTGGAGCCTATCCCAGCTGACATTGGACGAGAGGTGGGGTACACCTTGGACAGATTGCCAGACTATCACAGGGCTGACACATAGAGACAGACAACCATGCCACGTTCAAAGTCACTTCAGCAGGTCGTTTTGACCATGTCTACATGCCTAAATGCACTGAGTTGCTGCCAAGTGATTGGCTGATCAGCCATTTGCATTAACAAGCAGTTGAACAGGTGTACCTAATAAAGTTCCCAGTGAGTGTATTTGTCAATAGTGCAAAGTACAACTCCAGTGAAATGTGATTCCATCAGGTCACTCAATTTGTGCATTGTAAAATAGTCTCTTTTTTTTGTGTGTGTCTTCTTACATTGTAGGTTGCTGCTTTATGATTGCCCATGTTACTGGATGGCTCTGGTAATCCATGATTTCTGGTTGTGGAATGGTTTAACTGTAGTTTTGGGTACAGCTGCTGCTGTTGTTGTGAATTCATTGATTTTATTGTGACATTGATGGTGGTGTCCTGGAAGATGCTCCAGACTCTGACTGGTTCCATATGTTGTGCCACTGATGGCATGTGTCATAGTTTGTTTACATATCTCAACCTCAACAAAATGGCTGCATGGTCTCTACCTCTGAACACACTCTGCAGCTGGCTCTGAATGCAGCACAGCACATTCCCACCGTCACACCAGTCCTTATGCAGTATAAAGTACAAGTCTCCTCTCCTTCTCTTGTCGGAGTCTTCTGCTCTGTCACATCCACACAGAAAAAGAGTCACCTGGTCGAATGCCACCCTCCAGGCTTTATTGAAACAAAGCAGTTCCTGATATCACATTGGAAACTTATGTGACACGGATGTCGTCTAATTAATAATAATGATATATAATAATATCTAACGCCTGTACATGGGCAACCAAGGTGCTAGTCCAGCTTGTGCCCCTCTTCTCCATCTTTTACTCAATATTTACATTTTAAAACCTTGACCTGGCCAGCTAGCAGAGTTGCAGGAGGAGAGTTTACAGACTGGTGAGCTGATTTCTTCATCTCGTTGAGTGACTTGCAGCCCCACGCCACCACTGTCCAATGCCAACCACAAAAAGCACCACCAGCCCTTGCATCATAGACAGAAGAGCACCAAATTCAGCAGAGCTTATGGAGAGGCGACTAAAACATCTATACCTATACCTATACTTTCTGTGCATTCCAATACCCATACTACCATACTATATAGTATGCCTGAAAAAGATTTAGTATGTCACACAGTATGCCAAAAATACCAGGATGTTCTACTACATCCGGTCCAATTTTGCAGTATGCAAGCCAGCATGCTTTTCTGGCTATTCTGATCCACAATTCTCTGCACAGCAGACGATATGTCACATTAACTGGGCCACAAACAGATGACAGCTTGTTGACAGCTGTCAGAAGCTGCAACGACGACTGACAGCGAATTCAAGTGTGTGATTAGTGTTAGTAATAACAGGAATATTAATTGTTTAAATGAACAAAATAATTTTAAAAAAATTATAAATGCATATGTAATTTTACTTTAATGAATATGTTAGAATCTACCTCATATGCAGTTATAACTTCCAAGTTGAACTACACACATTGCAAAGTAACAACAGCAGAGCTCTGCAGGTTGACCTCCGTCTCTGGTGAGCTCGGTAAACAGCATTTTGTTTTGTTTTCAAACCAAAGAATATGTGGGGAGAGGGTCAAAGTTCAGAGTGTAATGTTATGAGACAGTAGTATGTCCCAATTGTGTGCATACTGCAAGCAGCAGTATTTACTTTTTAAGGGCAGCTGCAGTACATATTAAAAGTAAAAAGTATACGATGCACCCTTTGTCTTTTAGCAAATGTTAACATGCTATCATGCTAAAGATTGCATCACTGTAGACTCATGTCTTGTTAGAAAACAGGCTATAAAGTGTTTTATTAAAAAAAAAGAAAAAAAAGAAGCAAATTCTATTATACAACACAAACCTCATTTGAATGTAATAATATATGAGGTAAGTAGCCAGGGCCATAAAATTGATATGAGTGAATGATTAGATTAACCTTTTCTAATGTTTGAGGAGCCTGGTGATGTGATGTTCTGTAAGCATCTGGGATTCTGTGGTTTTTCTTTTTTTTCTTTCTGTGAAGCAGTAAACAATGAAAGCATTATTGAAATCATTTTAACTGGACTCGACATCCAGGAAAAAAATGTGGCAAAGCTACACCAGGGAATTTTTGGATTTGCATTTCAAACACAGTTTTAGATGTCAGTACTGTACTGCTGAGCTCTCAGAGAAGTAGGCTACAGTTGAAATTCCTTCATCCAGACTTCTACCTGCTCTGCTCTGTTCAAATTTTCCATGCTCGAAATGAAAATAGCAGCCCTGGCTAAAAATGACCACCTCGACAGATGTGGAGCGAGCTCAGGCTGCAGGAAACGGTGAGAGTGTCACGTCTTTCACCGAGCGCGGAGAGGAGAGGTCGACCCAGAAACATGTGCTGCCTGAACTTTGGCTCTTTTTCTTCCTGTAAGGATGCCTTCCTTCTCCCTCTCGCTGCCTTTTTTTTTTCATCTCATTTAATCACACGCCCATGTGCATGCAGCCAGGATGCCTTTTCAAACTGAAATTAGGCTTTCGTGTTGCTTTTGTAAATCAGTAAACTGGATAAACCCATGTCTTAATTGTAAGCTATTTGTATTGATTTATCATAAGACACAGGTTTACTAGTTTTCAACACCCAGAGTCCCACAGTCCAGCTGAGACTATTTCACCAGGTGAAAGCAGTTAACTGTGATTTGATGGCTCTAAGGAAAGAGCTTTGTCTCCCTCTAGTGGTGAGATACTGTCATGTAATTTCTGAGCTCATTTAAAGGGGAGCTATTATGCTCATTTTCAGGCTCATACATGTATGTAAGGTCCCTACTAGAACATGTTTACATGCTTTAATGGTTAAAACAAAAACACTTTATTTCCCTCCATTGTCTGTGCTGGAACACCTTTGTTGACCTGTTATTTTACCACCTGTCTCTCTAAAGTCCCAGACACACCAAATGGGCTTCAGAGAACTAGAGGCAACAACAGCCTACTGTTACCTCATGTTGAATATGTCTCAGCCAAGCAGTTGCACATGAACACAACACAAAGACAACAGCTGACGGCCAACTAGAATGTACGTTCTGCTCCTGCGTTAAAGGAAATAACTCTTTATACCAGTAGACAGTGGTAGTCTGTATTTGTCATTCAAAAAGGGAAACCGGTACACCGTCTTGCTGCTAGTTTGCCAGTTAGCACATTAACAACACAATCCAATGTTGAAAGAACAGAGCAAATTTACTGTGCACCAGTGAACGATAACACAAATCATCATGAAATATTTCTGCTGAAGAGCTCAGTGGCTAAAGAATAACACTTGTACCTTATGGAACAGGTTTTTTTGGGGGTTTTTTTTGTCTCACCCACTCTTGACTCCAGTCGTCTTCTTGTGTGCTGAGGTGAATTGCCAATCAGAGGGATTTCATTCAACAAGTTTTCAGAACAGTCTGAACCCCTCACTTTCTGCTCACAGGGATTACTTCTACATGTATATGTACCTCTAATATGAACATCCTTCATTGTAACACTATAAAGACACAAAATACGAAAAAGGCATTATAGGTCACCTTTAAACTCATTTTCATGTGTTTATTCAACTCTTCTGCCTTTGGTTTGTGGGAGGAGCACAGCCATTCCAAAGAAAGACATTTATTCCACATCAATAGTCAACAAACAAACAAATAATTTGCAATTTACAGCCATATGTTGCATTTACAGTTTAAGTTTTAAAGGAGATACAACGGTTTTTCTGTTGAATGAGTAAATGAGTTCCTGCACAGAACTTAATAATTTAGGTTCAAGCATGATTTTCATTGTTTATTTTATTAAAATTAAGAACTACAGTCATTGCTATATTAACTCTTGCCCTATCTTGGCCTCTGGATGTGCATTTACTGGAAAAAAGCCAAATGAAAATGCTTTTATTTGCTTTAGTTCTTATGCAATCTGCTCTCAGTTCTCTTTAAACTTTAATATTATCGGCTGTTTTTCCAGTTTATGCAAGTTTACAATCCATCTAAACTCTTTGTTTTTATACATAAATTTCATGTTAGCACCTCAGACTTTATTTTCCACTCACATGCATTTCCCTGTACAGTACTGGTGCTCCAGACTGTATATTCATTGACAAGGTGAATAAATTACGTCAGCGTCCTACTGGTCACACAGCAAGTACACTACTTCAACAGGTTACGGGAAATGCAGCCATGTGTAGAAGAATTCATCAACTTGTATGCTCACAGATAGAGGAGTCCATTTATTACTATAATTTCTGGTGATGATGTTACTCCTCTAAAAAAATAAGGGCGATTTCTGTCCATCTTGTGTTGTTTTATGAAAAGCACACAGGACCGATGTCCAGGCCGAACTCCTGATCAGGCTTTCCAATGTCCATGGGGGCCACGTCCACGACGGGCAGCCTGGCAGAAGTTTGAGTCCTGTACTCAAGCACTGTCTTGCCCCACTCTCCGTTTGATTTCTAAGGAGATAAAAAGACAAATACCTTAGTAGAAGTACCTTCTAACAGATTTTTGTCAAATGTAGGTGTCTGGTAATGACTTACCGAGCAGCCATCATCGATGACAGTGTATCGGAGGCGGTTAACGCCTAGTGCTCTCAGCTCCTGGCCGTTAAAGCCTTTGAGGACCAGCGCTTTCTTCAGGTTGGTGCTCTTCTCATTTTTATAAGCCACACTGTTCTTGCAGTGGTAGGTGATGTTCTGGTGTGCCTCTTTGGACAAAAGCTGCAGCAGCTTCAGCTGAACCGCCACCGCGTTGGGCTGCTCATCTGCATTTCCGTAGTGGAACTGAAATTAGATTGACATGATTACACACAGGGAATGCTTGATATCAGACTTCTAGACACTCATTTTTATAACGTTTTGAATGAAACAAATTGAAAAAAACGAAATAAATGTCTCTCAATTTCTTACTTTAGTTCCACTGCTCATGTCTGCTCCAAACCAGATGAGTTTGTCGGCACTGGGACTGGATTTTGTCCACCAGGCTTTGCGAGGAATGGTGGCTGGATTGGCATTGATGCAGGTTTCACCAGTTTCCATATTACAGAAGACCTTGATGGCATCCTTTGTGCTTCCTTGATTTGGATCAATCCAGTACTCACCTGTTTAAAAGTGCAAGGGGACATCAATAGGTTTCATAATGGTCTAAAAACATAATTAGCAGAAAAGACGACAAACAGACCCCTTACCACTCTTTTTGTGAGGGTAGCACTCCTTGATGTTCTGGCAGGATTTGGCAGGGTTCATCTGGCTACCATCAGGACTGCGGAGGTTTTGCAGATGTCCGCTGAGGGTCTTCAGTGTGGCATGGACGCCGGTGTCTGCACGGAGGACAGCTGAGTTTTTGTTGGGAAGGGCTTCATCTTTGTTGATCTCGGGAAGTGGTGGAGGATCAGCAGCTACATCGTCCTCAACAAATTCCACAGCTTCTGGCACAAAGCCCTTATCGTAATCATAAGGGGCGGCAAAGAGGTCTTCCACAGCTGCGGTGGGAGGTCCAGGGGGGCCTGGAGGGCCGGGTGGGCCATCGTCACCAGGTGGACCCTGAGAAAGACAAGATACATTTTTTTCTCTATTTGATTTTTGTCTTGCAAGTGGTTTACAGAGTATAAGGGTAGCAGTAGCTGTCACTTTTTCAGTGTGTTTCACTTCAATAAAGATAACCTTTACATTTTGGTTGTCCTGTTCAGCATTTGGTTGTAATAAAAGACCCTCTAAGACAGGGCTATTCAATTACAAATTGAATTTTCAACATACTTTAAACCAGAAAATGTCGATGGGCCAGACATTTTCAGCAGCAGGCAATCCACTGAAAACTTTTTCAAGCTTTTGGTAATCGTAATTCGATAATTCGGTAATTGGTAAAAAAAATAATTTTTAGCCTCACATCTAACCAAGGAACATCACAAAGTTGTATGCAATGCAGACACTAGCTAGCTATCAACGCACAGAAGGATAACAAGTCACATAAACAGTAACTAATAACACACTTTATCTCTCTACCGGCATCTCTCTCATTCCCTCTCCCTTCTCCCTCATTTTCTGATGTTCTCCTTTAGGTTCAAGTGTTTAGGAAGATACACAGGATATAGTTTTATACAGTCTATGACAGCAACAGTCATGTTTACAACAACAAAGTCACTATATAAACTCAGTAATATCTCACTGGAAACAACCTAACATGTCAATAAAATAAATATTCCTCCTGACATCACAATATTGAGTTACGTTATATAAGCACATCAGTACCAGCCATTCCTCCTGCTCTCAGTCCCCCCTCTACTGAGGACACTCACTATCTGCAGGTCGGCTGTCTCAGGTACATTTAAGATAGGTAGCAAACTAAGTGACATACAGACAGTTTTCATTTTAGTTTGTTTTTTAACAATTTGTTATTGGTCGCTATAGCATGATGTGCTTGTGTAAACTGCAACTGTAAACCACGACGGTGCTGAATGAGAGACTGTGGACAGAGCAGATTGAAATATCGCTTTATACATGCTGAACACAAAAACTGATAAAGCCCTGACTTTCTACAGGCAAAGGTTTAATTGCACTAACTTATAGGAACAAGCGCACTTGCTGTCAACTAGAGTAATCTTGTAGTTATATTCCCTTCATCTGCTCCGCAGCCTCTCTGCTGTCGTCTGACTTCACTCTGTCATGTTTGAGTATGTCTGTGTTTGTGTGGAGGAGGTCAGCCTCAACATGCAGAAAGCAGGAGAAAGACTGCAGCGTGATGATACATGAAACCAAAACTTTAAAAAAGTAATGATAAGAGCCGATAACGGCAGAGCTTATAATACTACAGTCTTGATAAATTTTGCTGGCTGTTTAATACCGGGTCTCAGTACCCATTCCTAGCTGGGCCACTTGGAGGTTGCCTCTGCACGGGATATGGCCTGCGGGCTGCCAACTGAATAGGCCTGCTCTAAGGAGTAACATGTTCTTCAGGTAAGTTAATTTTATTTTAATGGTTTTAAGCCTGTTTCTTCTTTGCAAAATTAGCATTAGCATTATCACAGCTAACCAAAGTTGTAAATGCACCATGCTAACCAAGCTAGCATTACTGTTAGCTCCATCCTCTTGTCCAAAATATGGTCACTTCTGGCTCCAAAAATCCAAGATGGCAACGGTCAAAAAGTCTAATTCAAGACTAGTCCACAAACCAATGGGTGACGTCACAGTGGCTAGAATTATTGTTTTATACAGTGTATGGATAATACCAATAAGTTGATTATTTGAAATATAAAGAAGATAAAAAGAATCTTGTGTCACCTGGGCCCCGATGTCACCCATGGCACCTCTGCTTCCAGGAGCACCCATTGGTCCGGGCTGACCAATGTTTCCTTCCTTTCCTGGGGGACCCACCACTCCTGGAGGACCCTATGCGGTAAAAGAGTGAGAAATATACACTATTAAATAAGGCAGAACAGCACTTACACTGATCATAGTTTAACTGGATATGATAAACTTACCCTTGGCCCAGCTGGTCCAACAATACCTGTCGCTCCTGGCTCACCTGTAGCACCCTGAAATAGAAAAGAATGACATTTCAACGTCTGATACCTTCAATGTTATTGTGTTTTTAATGTTTCTCTGAAGTAACTATGAACAGTGGCTGGAGTATATAAATGAGTATTTGAAGTTGTTAAAATTAAAAACAATTGCTTACAGTTATTCCTGGCAGACCGTGGAGCCCGGTGAAACCTCTGTGTCCCTTCTGGCCCCTTTCTCCTTGTTCTCCAGGTGCTCCTTTATCTCCTTGTGGTCCTTGAGGGCCCTGAAGTTAAACACACAGTAACAGTTCAACATGTCATTGGAAAACACACTAAAAACAAGCACCTTTTCTAATTACTAAATTTTTGTTTTGTGTATCAGTGAGGTGAAAAATAGTATTTTTATGCTGACCACTTTCCCCCGTACTCCAGGTGCTCCTTGGGGTCCAGGGACACCTCTGGCACCCTAAACACAAAACAAGCAAGAAGAAATGACAGAACTGACTTTGCAATTAGCATTGAGAGTGCTATCAGTATGTAATTGACGTGATATATTAGCACTATCTCTGTCTGTGAAGCTCACGTTTTCGCCTGTTGGTCCAGGACCACCCGTCAGTCCCACAGGACCCTCAGTTCCTGGAGACCCTGGAGTTCCAGCCAGACCCTCAGGACCAGTATTACCCTTGTCTCCCTGGAAACACATGAACACACACCAGCGATTAGCACACATAGCCATTCGCATGGTACCATTAGTAAATCCAGTCCACTGCTTAAATAAAAGCAAAAACACACAATGTATGGGATCTTACCCTTTCTCCAACAAGGCCATCTGTCCCAGGAGGTCCCTCTGCTCCAGCAATACCCTGAGGAGATACAAATTATGACATAAAAATAAAAAATATTGAAATCATTTTTGTTTGTAGTTAGACCTACCTGTCTTTTCACAAATATTTGTTTGCTTTGAAGAAAACTTTCACCTCTTTTAAAGGTTGCTGCCGTATAAAGTCTACGAAACTCGTAAAGATATTTTGGACTCTGATTCATACATAGTATTATTTGATGACAGCAATACCAAACTTTAAATACTTGGACAGCCAGTGGTGGACTTAGGCTATCTGAGGGGCAGAGAAGAAAATAACAAGGGTACCAGCTTGTAGAAAGCATACAGAGAAGCCTTTATGGCATCGCATCATGTTTTCTTAATTTTAAGACCACCTTGGGAGACACTTTATCAGTAATTTATTTGGCACATGAAGTCATACAAGGCACATCTCCAGTGAAATGCAATCCTTTCAGCTCCTTTAACTTGTGCCATGTAATTCTTACATTGATGGCTGCTGCTTTATACTCTATACTAACTATGTTTCCAGATGGTTCTGGTAATCCATGGTTTCTGGCTGTGGGATGATTTAACTGTAGATTTGGGTACAGTTGCCTCTGTTTCACAAATTAAATCCACCACAGACTCAACGGTTATTGGTGATATCAACAGTGTCCTGGAATGGGCTCCAGACTCTAATTGGCGCCGTCTCTCATGTCACTGGGTGCATGTGTTGTAGTTTGCTTGCATGTTTTGATCTCGACATGATGGCTGCATGGTCGTCCCCCGCTTTAAACGAGGGCAATGACTTTGCTCTGCAGCCTCCTCTGAATGGTGTACAGCGATGATCCAGAGTGTTTATTTCCCCTGTGGCACAAGGAGGGCAGGAATGGGACAGCACTTCATATTTCCACTGTCACGCCAGTCCGTATTCATCATAAAACACATGCCTTCTCCCTTTTTCTCAACAGAATCCTCTGATAGTTTCTGATATCACATTGGAAACTGATGCGGGCACCAATGTCATACAGTTTATTATCCTAGCAGGATGCAAGTTAGGCAGAAAGATCCACGCCATCAGGATCACAGCCAGTGTTAGATTCCTTCTCTGCTGCCTTGGTGCCTCAGATGTAGATATGGATGCTGATGCCTATCATCTCCATCTTTTCCTTGATGTTTACCGAAGTTTACATATAAAACCTTCATCCTAACCAGCTAGCAGAGACGCATGAGCAGAGTTTACAAACTGGTGAGTTGATTTCTTCATTTGTGTGACAGCCAAATGCCACCACCTTCAGTGCCAACCACAAAAAGCACCACCAACACTTGCAAAATAGACATAGGAGCAGAAGTTAAGCACTTATTTAGTGGAGCTGACAAAGAGGCAACTGAAAACATCCACACCTAAATCAGTTTTCTCCACTGCAAGAAGGCACTTTTGCTGTGGTTTGTTTGAACATGGGCGTGCCAAGGGGGGCAGAGACAAAAAAAACATCCAAACTGCATATATTATTAATGACAATCTAATACATAATTGCAGTTTTTGAGGTATTTTTGCTGTCATATTCCTAATAACTTTAGAGAAATGAATGAATACCAAATAGTAAGAGAGTCTGTTTTTGGTGCTAAAATCTGAAACCAATTTCCAAAAGTCATATATTCATGTTTTCAAGAAATAAGCAGCACTGATCTAACGTAACTCCAGATATAACCACCAGCTAAAGAATGACAAAGAAAAGCTGTTGGTGACTAAGATAGACTTGACAAACCTCAGGGCCGGCATCACCTCTTGGCCCGGTGGCTCCTGGTAATCCAACTCCTCCAGCAGGCCCTTTGCCGCCCTGAACTCCAGGAGCTCCGGCTTTTCCAGGTGGACCCTGAGGAATAAATATAAAGTTCAAATAATTAAACTTTTCATCACCACATTCTTAAAGCAAGATATATCACTTTGTGATGCTAAAAACATTGTCAGAAGGAACACTTACAGCAGGACCTGGCAGTCCCAGCATGCCAGCCTCTCCTCTCGATCCAGGCGTACCCACGATTCCTCGCTGTCCTGCTGTGCCAGCAGGTCCTGGAGGCCCATCAGGCCCCTGACGGAGAAACACAAGACAAACACCTCGGGATTTATTTGTGTTCAGCACAGCCTAAAATGAATGCTACAGTGAACTCCAACCTGCACCTTACCGGAGGACCATCCTCTCCAGAGTCTCCCTTCTCTCCAGGGGTACCCGGTGCACCTGCATGTCCTCTCTCTCCTTGACGTCCTGGAGCTCCATTCTCTCCAACAATACCAGGAGTTCCTGGCTTTCCTGGAAGACCTATTGGCCCGTCTGCTCCAACAGCACCCTGAAACACACACGTAGTCTTCCCTCAGTACAGATTTTGGAAATACAAATGTGACTTAATAGCAAGTATGAAAAACACTTAACCAAGTCTAATATATCGAATCGTCACCTCTGTATCGTGATATGTATCGTATCCATAAATTCTTGCCAATACACACCGCTAATGTAAATGGTTACTGAGTAGCAGGTGGCACCATGTATGGTAGTCTCGGCCACCAGTGTGTAACTGTGTGTGAATGGGTGAATGTAACATATTATGTAAAAGCACTTTGAGTGGTCACAAGACTAGAAAGAGCTATACAAGTGCAGTCCATTTACCGGGGCCTTGCTGGAGCAGCATGACGGTTAGTGTTAGCTTCTGGGCAAAAAAAAAGGTAAGTCTCCTGCATGCAGGACTCCAGAGATATTTAACATTGGTAACTTTATGTCATATATGACATCGTTGACCCAGGAGTAAATACATCACATTTATTTTACACTTGCCAGATCTGACAACTGCACAAAGGCACAAGCCCAGAGTTAACGTACCCCAGGCAAACGTTAAATGTTGAGCCCCGACAATTTAGATATTAGAAGGCAGCTATACTAGCAAAATAATCACACAATCTCATGGCATATTTTGTCACAGTCCCATGATGATGGAGGCATTGTTATCATGAGGTTGAAAATTTTGATATATCGTTACATCTCTAGTAACCAAAAAACTCACAAGAGCTCCAGCTGGTCCAACTCCTCCTGGCAGCCCAGGGAAACCAGGAGCACCCTGTGGGAAGAAAACAGAGGAAGAAAGATGCACTTTAATTATAAAAATGATAACACCTGAGTACTTATTGCATGTTAGAAAGCACAACAACACTGTTAAAACACCAAAGGCTTTGAACATGTAAAAATATTGAGCCTAATTCACCGTTGCGCCCTGTGTTCCCCTGCCACCTTTCAGTCCAGTCACACCAACAGGTCCCTAAAAACACACATCAGTAGCAGTGTAAGTGGAGTGATTAATTGTAGTTAGCTGACTTGTTTGACATTTTTTCCCACTGTAGTTCACTGAGTGTACCTGTCCTCCTGGTTTCCCAGCCATCCCCTGTGGTCCAGGTGCTCCTCCCTCTCCCTTCAGACCTGTCTCACCCACTTCACCTTTGACTCCAGGCTGACCATCGGGACCCTGGGAAACAAACAGGATGTTTTTCGTTAAGCATTAATGAGTTAATTGTTGGTATATATTGAACATATCCGCCCTACGATAACTTTAACTTTAGCAGCCACTTACAGCAGGTCCAGGGAAGCCGACAGCACCAGTTGGACCATGCTCACCTGTTGAACCCTGTTAACATCACCACATACACATGCACACACACACACACACACACACACACACACTTTATCAGGAAGGAGTAGACATATAGCCATTCAAGGGCAATGTCACTTTAATTTAACTTCTGTTGTAAAATAGAATGTTGTACTGACAGGAGTTCCTCTAGTGCCTCTGCGTCCTGTAGGTCCTGGTGGGCCGGGTTCACCCTGAAATAAAGGGAAGGTCAAGTCAAATGAATTCCTTTAGGTTTTCATTTTATCTAAACCTGGAATGATACAGAACTTTACAGGTTTAAGTTTTCAAAGTTAGCATCTGGTTTATGTGCAGGCCACATATCCAGTGCTCATTAAAGTCTACAGTTGGTATCTTCTATTGAAAAAGAAAAAAAAGGCATGTCTGCTGAAACTGTCACTATATGCTGACAATAGTACATGAGACGTGTTCGTACAAACAAATCATGGTTTACTGTCAGGATATAGGGGCAATTTCAGTAAAAAATATGTATTTTTGTTGTTGTTGTTTTTTTTTATATATATATAAAAGTTACCTTCACAATACTGAATCAGCCCTATTAAGAATAACAAATGGCCTCCTCCTAGCCGCTGACTCAGTAACTGCTCCATCCTCTTGTTCCTCCTCTAACTGCAGCCTTTGACGCTGTAGATCACGCCATTCTCAATCACAGATTAATGGAATGGGTGGGGGTCTTTAAACTGGTTCTCTTCATATTTATCCAACAGATCGTTCTTTGTCTCTATGAGTAACTCATTTTCTTCCTTAGTTCCCATCTACTATGGGGAACCCCAAGGTTTCATACTTGGTCCAATCCTCTCCTCCATTTATTTACTTTAATTATGCAGATGACATGCAGGCCTACGTCCCCTTAGAGCCAAACAACATCAACAGACTAGTCCAAAATGCAGTTGCAAGAGTTTAACCAGGTCAACAAAGAAGGAGCACATTACCCCCATTCTTACCTTCCTACACTGGCTGCCTGTTGACTACAGGATACATTTTAAGATTCTGATGTTTGTCTACAAAGTGTTAAATGGCCTCACCCCTCTTACATCATAGAGCTCCTCTCCTCATATCACTCTGTAAGAGAGCTGAGATTGTTTGACCAATCTGTCCCGAGATCCAGGACTAAGTGTTATGGGGACAGGGCTTTCTCTATCGCTGCCCCGAAACTCGAGAATTCTGTTCCTCACACCATCCGATTCAAGTCAAGGTCAAGTCAATAAAGTTGACTTGACCTACTGTACCTTTAAATTGAATTCAAAAGTGGACTTATTTAAACAGCAGTCATTTTGAACTGAAAATTGAAAACGGTTACTCCCTCCATCCTGTTGTTCTGCACCAAGATTCTCATTATTGTTTACTTTTACCCTCATTTAGAACTTTCTTAATTCTGTATCTATGACTCAACTTCAGTCAAACATTGTCATTTTTGCGTAATTGTTGATATATTTTTTTTCTTTTCTGAAACATAATAATTTGGCTAATTATACAAACATTTCCAGGCTTAAGAATTCATGCTAAAATTGTGGTTTTGGGCTCACCTTCTCTCCATTAGGTCCACTGGAACCAGTAGGTCCAACAGGACCAGGAAGCCCCTTTTAATAGAATTTTCAAAAAATATTAGAATATCATATAAGACAAAATAAAACTCAGTTGTACATGACTATCAGCAACTGGTGACCGAAAAGTGAATATGTTTAGTCTTTGTGCCATCAGGTAAAATATTTTGCCAAAAACGTCATATAGTTCACGACTCACCCGTGCACCGTCAGCTCCAGCTTTGCCCTCGAGTCCAGCTTCTCCAACTGCACCCTGTTAGAAGAAATCACCTTTATCAGTGGCTTAATTTCCTTCAACAACCTGCTGACATCAGTAGAGGATATTTTGTTCGACTGACGGTTATGTTAGAGGAGAAATTAGTATCTCTGCCTCTTTGCAGATGATCCTATCTTTTACTTACTGCATCTCCCTTCGGGCCTGAAGGTCCTGGTGTACCTCTCTCTCCTGGCATTCCCTGAAGTCCTGGACCTCCTGGCTCTCCAAGAGAACCCGTTGGACCAATGCTACCCTAAAAGGGACACAGTAAGGCTCAGTGTAAACAAGATTTACATGCAACAAATTAAAATATATTATGTGAGGTTTTGGTACTTAGTGTCTCTGCATGAGTGATTTCATGGTTACAGTACCTTTGGCCCATCTGGTCCTGGTCCACCTGGACTACCTTTAGGTCCCTGCAGCCCATTGGGCCCGATTTCACCTCTCTCTCCTGGAGGCCCTCTTTCTCCCTGCAAGGACAAACAAAGGTTAAACGCAACACCTCTTAATTGCAAAAAATAATTAAATGTATTGACTTGTGGCTGACTGATTTAAATATGAACAGTAATGGACTTACCCTTGGACCTGTAGCTCCACCAGCCCCAGCCTCTCCAGCAAGACCCTGGAAAACAAAAAACATATTCTGCTTGTTGTGGTATGATGAGAAAAACATCTTAGTATGTTGATGACTTATTATTGTACAATATATAACTTAAGGCTGAATTAAAAATAATTAAATTTGTCATACCTCATCACCTGGTTTTCCTGGCTCTCCAGGTGGTCCTGGAGTTCCGGGCAAACCCTAAAGAATTCAATTTGTATTTAATGCAAATAACAATAATGAACAAGAATGACATCAATACACTGAAATAAACATATATTCTTATAACTATGGGGTGCAGTGTACCTGGAAACCATGCAGTCCCTGTGGTCCCTGCTCTCCTCTCTTTCCTGCAGGACCCTGGAGAAAAGCAAACAGAATATAAATTCATCTAAACATCGTGTCATCAAATCACTGATGATGAGATTGTGTCAACAGTTAGATGCTTACAGCGGGGCCGGCTGGACCAGCAGCGCCCTCCTCTCCGTCTTTTCCATGCACACCCTAGAAGACAGACACAGTATCTATCAGTATAGCTGCAGGTATATTTGTACGGATGTGTGCATGTATGATGTATAAATGATATCAATAGAGAAAATGACTTGCCCTTTGACCTGGAGGCCCGGGGCTACCAGCCTCTCCAATCTTTCCAGCATCACCCTAAAAATCAGGAACCACATTAGTCATCTGTTGCTGCACAGAATATATAATTAAAATGATTCAAATACATAAATACTGACAGCAAAGCCTTTTGGTCCTGGCAGACCCATCGGTCCACCTGCACCTCGGTTTCCAGTAGAACCAGATGGGCCTGGTTTACCATCATCTCCTGCTGAGCCCTGGAAAGACCGCAAGAACATTAATACGTGCAGTCTACCAAGAATGATTCCTTATTTGGTTGTTTTAGGGAAATTAAAATGAGTCATGAAAATAAAAAAAGTTTTGTGTACTTGTGGTCCTTGCTTTCCCTCTGACCCCTGGGCACCAATAAGTCCTGTCAGACCCTGTGAAATAAGATGCACAGTTACAGAACAACCTTCAATACCTGTCTCTAGAGCTGCATCTTCTCAAAATAAATATTCTCTAAATATCTTACAGGAACACTAACAGATGCTCTATCTCTAGATCGGGGGTGTCAAACTCATTTCATTCCATGGGCCAGCTCCAATATCTTCTACCCTTTTTTTGAGTAAAGAATTGTATTCTGTAGACGTCCATCCTTTTACAAAATAGATAAACAACCTGAGATGTCTTAAGAAAAGTAAGTGCAGTTTCAACAGTAAGTTTTTCCACATTCAGTCAGTCTACTTCTCACTGTCATTACATGTGCATCTATCCATGCATTTCCTGATACATTTTCTTTTGAACTGAAGCTGCTGACTGACAGGATTGGCTGGATAGACCCTTTGGTGTGTCGGTCTGGCCCACAGGCTGTATGTTTGACACCCCTGCTGTATATAGACAATGGTACTTCTGACATTTACCATTTAATTTCAAGTTGGTATTATGTGGTTTGGGGCCTGTTTGGACAGGTTACCTTAAAGTTTTGGGGGATCTTGAAATAAACAAAATATTGTATGTCCCTACTTACCAAAGTTTACCCAGTTATGAGTGACACAAAATTTCTTTAAGTGCACAGTAGTGCATTATAGTTCGTCATAGGTGTTAACTCATTTTAATTGAAAGAATAGCCATTTTCAACTGTTGACAGTCTTCACAGGAAAACCTAAAAGGCTTCTCCTTATTTTCTATCATATAAAATACCGTTTCAGATTTCACATGTTAAAAATGTAAAAATGCAAAATAAAGTGTAGCCAAAGTTTCAAATAGTGAGGTAAATGTATGTAAAAGTAATCCTTGTTACCAAAAACCTCATGCTTCAGACCATTCTGAATATTCTGTATCCAAGTGTTTTTTCTACTTTCAAGACAAAATGATCACAACTCTTGGGAGATTTCTTTGTGGTCATCTGTTCTAGGTACACAGCTGATAGTGCTTGTAATCTACATGCTACATGCGTACATCAGAGAAACATGAAAACGTGGTTGCTAATGTTAATTTCTCCCCCTGATTTTCATTGGGAGAAAGTGTATTGCTACATGTAGCTATATGCTAATGTGATGGAGACATGTAATCTTTAGTTGCTGATGTTAATTTCTCTCAGATTTTGGATAATATTCCTGCTGGAACATGTCCGATTGTATTGATATGTTTTTATTGGTGATTTTTAACGGGAGATAGTGACGCTTTACACAGTCACTTCCCAGCTGCCCTGGTACATGTAGGCATATGCTAACATTAGGGAAACGCACTGCTGCTATTGTCTATTAAAGTCATTTCTGCGGCTGCAATGACAGGGCAGAGACACAGAGTTGTGGAAGATCCAGAAATGCTGACCAATCAGAGCAGACTGGGCTTTTTTGGGAGGGGGGGTTTATAGAGACAAGTGCTTATTTCAAGTATTTCAGGCAGAGGGTGAATACAGGTGTTTCAGCAAAGACAGTAAGAGGAAAATAAAGTGTTTCTTTTCACATTAAAGCATGTTAACATGTTCTAGTAGAAAACCAAAATTACAAGTTTGTCCTGACAGTGAACACGAGGTCCCCTCTAAAGAGTAACTTAACACCAGGTTGAAAAGCAGTATTTCACCGCCCTTTCTGCTTGTAAGCTTTGAACCTGTAACCACACCTGACAGTGATGTCACAGTGTACTGACACATCCTGGTGTACACCTCTACATCACTGGAGCAGGGTGAAAAGTTAAACCACTTGAGGTCATCAAATACAAGATTTTCTGCCCATGTGAAGTTGCTCTAACTGCCTTTTGTGGGTAGTTTTTTACTATATAAGAGTAAAGTGATGAATAAATGCTGTAATAATGTGTGCCGTGTGTGCTTTACCCGAGCTCCTGTTAAACCTGACTCTCCATTACGTCCTATATCTCCATTTAAACCTTTGGCACCAGGTGACCCTGGCAGTCCTCGTTCACCCTGGGCTCCCTGTTTGGTTCAAAGATACACAAAAAAACATGTCATGGTCGAGAATAATCACAATTAACGACAGTTATGCTCCGGCATTATGTGTATTTTGATGTGAAGTCAACTCACCTTAGGACCTGGCAAACCATCTGCACCTGGGAAACCTCTATTTCCGGGGGCTCCCTAAAACAAATTGAGTATCCATTACATTTCAGGCCCTGAAGTCATGAAAAGGACTCTCTGTAGAAGTTTTGTTTTTAAAAGATGAAGTAAAAGTTGACTCACTGTCTCTCCTGGAGGTCCTGGAGGCCCGATAGATCCACCATCACCTCTGGGTCCACGCTTTCCGTCCTCTCCCATTGGGCCCAGTGGACCTGGAATACCATGGTCTCCCTAACCCAGCAATCAATAATCAGTCAAACAGTCTCCTCCAATTAGCTTTCATCGTTTTTAACTTTTATTTTTTGGATGATAAAGGGTCTTTTAGCTTACTCTTTCTCCCTTGGCTCCAGCTTCTCCTTTGAATCCAGGCACTCCAACTTCACCCTGTAAAACACCATCAGATAAACTGGAGATCAAGACATTAAAGCTCCCAGTGCATTCAGTTTTATAAGCTACAAAGTTACAGAGGTGGAAATGGAGTCATGCTAAAGGGCGAGGGAGGTTACCAGTTGGCCCTTTGGTCCTGGTGCTCCTGTAGTTCCCTGAGGGCCAGGGGGACCAGATGGACCCAACAGCCCTGATGGACCCTGGACACCTGCAATACCCTGAGGAGGAGAAGAAGCAGATATCACAAAAGATTCACAGACAAGTGCTAAAAATGGTTCACAGAGTTTGCAGTTTGTAGATACTTACAGCTTGGCCGCGAGCACCTGGAGTTCCATCAGGTCCTTCAGCACCCTGTTAAAAACATTTTTTTTTTTTACTCGTTATGTTAATCCAAAGGTGAATAAAGTCCAACAGGATGTGCTCACTTTCCCAGGAATACCCAAAACTAAATCAGATTGATGAAGCTGTAACAAACCTGCTTTCCTGTTGGTCCAGCTGGTCCTACATGACCAGCGTCCCCTCTGGGTCCCTGTTGTCCTGGACTTCCTCTGACGCCTGTCGGTCCTGCTTCACCCTGCACCAGAGGACAGACTTAGGTCAAATTTGAGGACTTTTTAAAAATTATTTTATTAAAATTTTGGGGTCAGATTTTGGCAGTGGTTGAAGTGCTAAGATCTTTTACTGAAGTACAAGTATCAATACTACAGTGTAAAACTACTCTATTACAAGTAGGGCTGTGTATTGGCAAGTTGGCAATATGATATGCGTCAAGATACAGGGGTTACAATTCAATATATCACGATATATTGTGATACTGTAGGCAAGGTGACATATTCCGATTTTTAATCTCATTTTAGGAAATCTGTCATAGTGTAAAGAACATAAACATCTGCATAAAAAGTTAACTTTTGCCAATATTAGTAAAAATAGAATAAAAATGCTTGCAGGATTCTTAAGGCAAACAAACTAAGAAAATAAAAAAAATCGATACAGTGCTTCTGAGAATTGATACAGTATTACCGAATTCAATATTGAAATACTCAGGTGTATCGATATTTTCTTACAACCCTTGTGACAAGTGAAAGTCCCGCATTCAAAATTTCCCTTAAGTGAAAATACAAACGTATAAGCATCAAAATATACCTGAAGTACCACAAGTACAAGCACTCATTATGTAGAATGGCCTATCTCAGAATAAAATAAAAGCTGGAAATGAGTTAGCGTTTTAGCACTCTTGGTTCCCTTGTCTCAAAGTCAATCAGTTTTTTTTGAGTGGATTTTTGGTTAGATGCCTGGAATAAGGTCTGTGGTTAACACATACTTAAGAGACTTTCACTGTTTGTGATTTATATTGAAGAAATCAGTGTGACATTAACATCTGGATCAGCCTGCAGAAAAAAGGTCATCCCTGCAGCACTCTGTGTTCATCCCTCGAATATTGCAGCTACTAAAGGTGGAGCTAATTCAGCTTACTTTATATACCACAGGGTATGTATCCTAAAATATTACATCATATTTTATTAGTTGATCTATTCTTATTATTATCATTTTGTATTAATAATCTAAACCTGCTAAAAGTAACGAGTTACTAAAGCTATCCAGTAAATGTAGTGGAATAAAAAGTGCAATATTGGCCTCTGAAATGTGTAGAAGTAGAAAGTTGTATAAAACTGTACATTAGTACAGTACTTGAGTAAATGTACTTAGATTCTACCACTGTCATTTTCTCTAATTATCCTGTCAAGTCAGGAAAGCTGTGTGTTCCTTTATCAACACAGTTATCGGTTTTAGCTTTCATCCAGCAGTGTTTTATTGTGAGATAAAATGAACTGAGGTTATGGTCAATGTGTGTTTTTGTTACCTAACAGGCTGCCAATATAGACAATTTGCTACAAGACAATAAATAATTTCACAGCAAGATAATGGAGATAAAAATGGATTAAAAAACTTCCCAAATCGTTAATTATAATATTATGACATAAAACTGTTCAGTCACACCTTCATTCCTGGGTTACCGGGAAAACCTGCCACTCCAAGGATTCCCATTGGACCCTGTGATTAAATAAAAAATTGTCAAATATTCAAAACAAAGCTTACAGGGATTTTGGGTTTATTATAGGGTTCAAGTTCACAATTTACATTTGATTTGACTCAATTAAGTTGATAAATGTGGTCCTTACCAGAGGACCTGGTTTGCCAACATGGCCGGCTGCACCCCGTTTTCCCTACAACAGAAAGAAAACACCTCAATCATGCATCACCGTTTTATATTTTAACACTTTTTCCAACTGAATAAAGACATTTTGCTTCTCTTACCACAGGACCAGTTGGTCCGGCTCTGCCTCTTTCTCCCTGCATGCCCGCTGGTCCCTGAAACAAAACACCTGCTCAGCATCTTTATCACCAACACCTGACTCTGTGTGAAATGCTGTGATGATGAGTTTCCTACCTGTGGGCCTGGAGCACCCATTCCACCCGGAGTACCAGATTTACCCTACAGAGCACAAAGACATAACCCATGTTAAAACTGCATTATGTGTGTCTGTGTGATGTTATATTTGATGTTGAAGCATGAAGGGGGGAGACAGAGCGAGTATGACATGCAGCAAAGGGCTGTAGGCTGAAATTGAGCCTGTGGCCGCTGTGGCAAGGACATTGCCTTTGTATACAGGATGCCTGCTCTACCCACTACGCCCCTGGGTGCCTTTTTTAAATGTATTTTTTTCTTTATCTCTGTCTTTTTTTGGGAGTTTATATTGTCATGTCATCATGTCAGCGTATGTGTTGTGTATTATGTGCCTGTATTTAAGAACAAAAAGTTAGTGGTTCTATATAGGGTCATATGTTGGTTAAATTATTAATTTATTACTTATTTTGGGACATTTCATAAAACATTACAGAAAAGGGGTTACAGAATGTATTTAAAGGGTTCGAGGAAGAGGATGAAGAATAAGATATACTTTATCAATCCCCAAAGGAAAATTCAAAATTTTCTCTCTGTTGTCATATACACATAGGCCCGTAATACACACACATGCAGAAACAGAAGGTGAACTGGCACCTCTCTAGCTATCAGTGACCCTCTGGTTCCCAAAAGACCCTATGGACTGAGCATGTCTGTGGCGAGTATGGGGGTCAAACCCATGACCTTGGCATTATTAACCAGCTGAGCCCAACCAACCCATCTAATGACTTCAACCCGTCAAGGGTCCGTATGGGGACTTAAGCTGACAACCTTCCGGTTTCCAACCCAAGTCCCTACGGACTGAGCTACTGCCACCCAAAAATGGTACATGCTAAATATTTCTAAGGTCGGTAGAATTATAATGATCTGAATATATTTATAATATGATAGAGTTGTACACTTTGAGAACCACAAGATGAGACAAAGCAAATTCACACCTTGGTTCCAACAGCTCCAGTCTCACCTCTTGGCCCAACAAGACCGGACATTCCCTGTTGAAGAGATTTAAAGTCACACACAGGAAGTAAGTTCTTGATGTTTCTAACCTAAAAGCCTGAAAAATAATCATGAAAAGTTAGGAGTGATGATAGCATGGAATGACTTTTAATTGTGCAGTGCAGGGATGCACCCATGTGACCTTTTCAGTCCTCATATTGATACCTGAGCTTTGGGTATTGGCTGATACCGAGCACAGATCCCATGCTTGTTTTGAATTAATAAGCTGTACCTCACAGTGTGAAAGTGCCAGTTCTTTTATGTGTAAGTCAGCATCAGGCTAGACTTAAAACATTTCTGTCCTAACTTTGCAGAAAGAATACATAGATTTAGATTTACTGAAGTTTTATTATTATTAAAAAAGCAAACCATGCACCAGCAACCACATATTGCAAGTGCAAAATACCTCCAAACATCCAACATTTTTGTTGTTAGCATGACGTAGTACGCACTTGTGTAATCAGTCATAAACTTAGAAATGAATTGAATAGATCAGCCTCGTTGTCACCAATACTGTATCCAGCTATTAGAGTCAGTATTGGCCTGATATCCGACATCACCACTAAATCGTTGCATCCCTAATGGCAATGTTTGTGTGACTTACCTTGTGACCTTTCAGTCCTGGATGACCTGGAAGTCCTGGGAATCCTCTTGCACCCTGCATTTAAAGAAAGAAAGAATCAACAAACACACTAAGCAGAGGAAGAAGTGTATGTCTACAGATTGTGATCACCGTTTATAGGTTCTATTTTAAATGAAGTGTATACTGAATCAAGTGCGTCTCCTAACATTCTTCTGGGCTTGACTGTGCTACTTGGTCATGATAAACGGTATTGTGATTCATGCAATTTTAGTGTGAACGCTGAGGGGAACAGGTTACCACAGATCCTGGAAATCCTGGCTCTCCTGGAGCGCCTGCAGGTCCAGGTTCTCCCTGTGCAGTAAAAGTAAAATAACAGTGTTTAAAAATGATCATTGCTTTTAAATAATTAACAACATATCATAAACTGTTGTGTAGGTTCGACTCACATCAGGTCCAGCTTTTCCTGGTGGCCCGTCTGGTCCGCGGTGACCCAGCTCACCCTGCAAAGAAACACAAGAAACCGTCATTACTGACACACATTTCACAAAAATCAAAAATGAAGAAGCAGAAATGTTCCTACCATTTGTCCTGGTTCTCCAGCGTCTCCTGGAATTCCCTGACCACCACTTGGGCCCTGAGGAGAGGAGGTAATGACAGTCACTTCTGATGCCAGGATACAACATTACTATGTTCCTACCTCAAGTCTTGTGACAACATATAATCAAAATTAAGCCTTTAAATCTTTGATAGGAGGCCAAAACTCACCTGTGGCCCAGGCTGTCCTGGAGGTCCTCGTGGTCCTGCCTCACCCTGAAAAAGCAACATTTCATACACTGTGATTTAAACATTATGGCAAACGTACTAACTTTGTATATATGAAACTTTAATTTACTGTTTTTTTTCCCCTGTACAGCACTCACCCTTGATCCTGATACCATCCCAGCCATACTAGACTTCTCACCAAAACCTGCAGACATCTGTGACACCAGGTTGCCCTTTTGGGAAGTAAATTATTCAAAAGAAATGTTCAAACTGCTGCAGAGGAGTCATTTCATTATCTGTTCAATGTGCAGATTCTGGGAAAAAACTCACCCCAGGGTGTGAGGGTTGTCCTGGGGCTCCAGGCTCTCCTGGATTTCCTGGCACACCGGGCTCTCCATCAAATCCTGGAGGCCCTGGGAATCCCTGCAGGGTGTGTGGTGAAATATGATTAATGAGAGGGAGAGATGAACCACTGGAGTAAAGTGTATGTATTAAGCAACATGAATATAGTAAGTGCAGGACATATGGAAAAGCAAAAAACAAAAACAAAAACAGAATGAGTGCCTTGAAAAGCACTATAGAAGTTCAATGTACTATTATTATTATTATTACTATAAAATAAAACACGCTTAACCACACTGAAAACAGACCATCTTCCTACACTTACAAAAGGTTTTCTGTGTGTTGACAGCAATCTTAAGTTGCATGCAATAAGCAGAAATTTACAGACCACGACAAAGATAAAACCCACAGTTTGAGCTGTGCAAAGGCAAATTGCTGGCTGTTGCCATGAGCAGATTAGCCTGTAGATTTACAGCATCTAAAATATTCATTCAGATTTACCCGTCTGCCTTTAAAGCCTCTTGGTCCGGTGTGTCCCTGAGCTCCTGGAGGACCCTGAATCATAAACACAAGAGATTTTAATCAATGAGAATTGCTGTATACAACTATAAACATCTCTTAGAAGTGTACAACATTATATTACAGTCATGATAATAGCATTCAAAAATATCAATTGTCAGAATTTTGTATACACAGTTTCTGTCTTTGTCCTTCCTAGAAAGCAGGTTGGCAAACCATCCTGCCGTTGTCAGAATCAGAATCAGGTTTATTTCCAAGTAAGTTTTCATATACAAGGAATTGGCTTTAATGAATTGGTGCATAACATTAACACATTCAGAGAAAATGAAATAATTAAAAAATATGTATATAGCAAAAATCAAGAGGCATAAATACAGGATAAAATACAGTTATTATAAAAATACTTTGAAAAATTGTATTATGTATCTGAATTAAAATTCAAGAGTTTTGCAGTTTTTCCTTGGGCAAACATTATCAAGTATAAATGATGATGACTGTTGACTGATGATGTTATGCCTAGTTTTTAACTACAATATGATTGTGTCTGTTTTATTAACTTATTGATGTATGTTACTGAATTGTTTGATTTTAATGATCTATGGATACATTGCTTCCTGTTTTTTTAACCATCATGTAAGGTGTCCTTGAGTGTTTTGAAAGGCTCCTATAAATACATTTAATTATTATAATAAAAAGAATGTTCACTAATAATAATATATTTTATTGCACTTTATCAACACCCTTCAGCTTTCCACAGGTTGTTCTCCAGTCATGAATACTATTATGACATTCTAGTGCCCTCTAGTGTCAAAATTAGTGCATGGAGATTATTATATGGGAGATCATTTTGAAAAAACACTATTTCAGGGATACTCACTTGTGTTGCCTGGGGGTCACTTTGGTAAAATGACAGGAGGCCAGGGTCCAGTTAATAAACAAACAAATAATTAATATAAATAATTAACCTGGACCTCTGTCAGGGGGTCTGAGGGGATCCTTCCCTGGTACTTGATGCTTTTTTATGAACTCTGGCACCTTATTAACATTCAAAGTACAAAACAATATGTCCAAGTGTGAATCTTTTTATTTATATTGTGAATTTAGAAATGGTCAGCAGGCCATCTGGCACCCTATTGCCAGCCAGATTTGGCCCTGTGTATCACTGCTCAATTCTAATTTATTTCTTTTACCCTATATTCCACACATACATATAAATTCTCAAGATATACTGTACACTTTGACATACAGTAATAGATAATGCAATAAAAACTCACCTGGGGTCCTGAAGGTCCAGGGAGCCCCACCACCTGGAAAAAAAACAAACAAACAAAAAAAAAACAGTCTTTGTAGTTGAAATATAATTAAAAAAATAAATAAAAATAAAACTGCAAATACATTGTTTATGTTGCGAAATTACTTACATAAGGGATATCACCTGGTTCACCTTTCTGTCCCTATAAAGGAAACATATCAACAATTTGTTTTCATTTGAAGAACTAATGTTTCTATATTTGTTTTAGATATTAATACTTGTTTGTTAGAATGAATCATGACTTACCTTGAATCCCATAATTTCTGAAGGAAAACAAACAAAAATGAAAGTTAAAGACATTTATACTTCAACTTATCTGCATCGTGGTATACCTTCCTAAACCTGAATGATTTATGTATGTATTTAAGTGTATCCTTAACATCTATACACATACATCTTTATTTACCCACATCCCCACATGTATGTAAATTACATAGCTTTGTGTTTAGCTATGTTACATATGCCCATCACATACTGTTAAAAGCTTGATCCATTTATTCCAAATTTGATAGAATTTGTCTTTTTGGATCCTTAAAAGGTTGTCAAAGTTATTCCACACCAATCTTCCAATGCACTCTATGATTAAGGGTAATGTAACGCCCCTTGAAAATCTTGCGGACTTTCAATGGGTCTAACCTGCGGCAGTGATGTAAAAGTGTACCCCAAGCTGTGTCAGCACACAGTGGCATCACTGCTTTACAGTAAATTACTGTAATAACAGGCTAACTCTTCTCACCTATCATCCTGCTGGCACTGGCAAAGGTGTCGCACACAGGACAGCACTCCCCCTCAGGTGTGACGACCTTCTCGCAATTTGGCAGCAGCTCACACTGCACCTCGTCGCAGATGGAGACACCGTTGTCACAAACACACACGCGACAAGGCTCTGGTTTCCAGATGTCGTTGTGCTTGTAAACCTCCCCATCGACCGTGCAGCTGTCCCCTTTCTTCTCATCTGCAGCTGCAAAAGACATATTTTTTAAAAGTAGCGGCATACTAACCTCTCAATAATGTAACAAGAAATATTATTTACCGGTTGTGGGGTCTGCACTTGGAAGTGATGTTGAGTCTGCACTCAAGCATACAGGGCAACACTCGCCCTCTGGGGTCACAGTGTCCTTGCAGTTGCCGAGGTCCTCACAAACCACGTTTTCACACACAGCAGTCCCCTTATCGCACACACAGATCCGACACGGCTCAGGGTTCCACATGTCATTGTGAGCGTAGACTATTCCATTTTCTGTGCAGGTATCTTCATGAAACAGAAACATAAAAGAGTTAAATTAAATTGAAGTAATTGAAGTCCGATCTGATAGCTCAACATTTTTTGCTTTTTCACTTATTTGCCAAGAGTTATGAGAAAAATGATGCCACGCTTATGTCTATATGTTAGATATCAAGTTACCAGGGTCAAGACTAAACATGAAGAAGCAGGGTTTGGTTTTTGACAGCAGGTCTGCTACAACTCTCAGATCTTTTAAATTAAGGCTGAAGACTTTTCTGTTTGCTGTAACCTTTATTCTTGTATTTTATACCTGTCTTAGTATATTGTAGCGACCCTGGGGGCAGTGATGAGTGTGGTATGAGTGGAGTCAGCTGTCAGTCAGTGTGCGGGCTGGAGATTGGTGGAGTAGAGAGGGGGAGGGATGCCCCCGCTGGGTATTGTGTGTGTTTATGAAGTGAGGGTGCTAGACCAGATGAGTCTGAGTTTGGGACGGAGACCTTTACATGTTACCCCCCTGGAGAGCTACCGGAGTTTTGTGGAGTTTACAATAAACGGGCCTTTTTCCCCGAACGCTACGCTGGTCTCCTGCTCGTGAGTGATTCACTACAATATTTTAGCTCGTTTTCATTTTCTATTGTCATAAAATTGCTCATTATTGACGTATTCAATTTTATCTTAATGTCCTTTTGTAATAGCCTATGTTTGTTGTCTCAAAGCTTTTAGCGTTTTTTGCAAAGCAGTTTGAATTTCCTTGCTGCCGAAATGTGCTATATAAATAAAATTGCCATGCCTTACCAGGGAGGCCAGTTAGCTTGAGCTTTAGAGGTGCTGGTAGGCAGATTTTGTTATCTTTGGCTAGAGCCAGGCCAGCTGTCTCTGCCTGCTTCCAATCTTAATACTAAACTAAGCTGAGCTAAGCTAAACTAAGCTAAACTAAGCGACCCACTACATTTAGCATAACGACATTGGAGTGGCATTTATTTTCTCATCTAATTCTTGGGAAAAAAGTGTGTAAGCATATATGCCAAAATGTCAAACTTTTTCTTCATAGACCAAATCGTAAATTCTGACTCTAACATGCTTGATTTTCACACTAACAATTACCCTAAAATCCTGTTGTCAAAGCCCCTATGTGTAGATTTATTTGTTATTTAAGCATCCTCCAAATTATTCTGCACAAGTTTTTGCTTATAGAAAACTGAGACAATCCTGGCACAGCCTACTCATCTCATTGTCCCTAGGGGTGTCAAGGAGTCTGCAAAGTCACAAATTGTAAAATTCTACTCATAGGGGCTTTAAAAACTGTATCTTTAAAAAAAAAAAAATAATTTAAATACTTTACGCTTTAATTGGTGCTTAAATAGAAAGCAACTCACAATAAGCAAAAAGACTAATAAATGCGGCAACTATCATCATCAAAAGTGCATACAAAGCGCAATCAACAACATGGCATGGATCATGGCAAGGGAGGCAGTAATTTCCCAGAGGAATACACCTTATTTGGTAAATAAGCTACTTGCACAACTTCCTCTTGTGTAGCAGTAGATTGTCACCAGCGTTTTGCCGCACAAAGGTAGGTTGAGAAGTGATCTTATCTGGCAAAAAGTGAATGTATTCCTTTTGCAAAGTGACAGTACAGTCAAAGGGAAACTCCAAACACAATAATGTAGAATTAAAAAGAACATTTCGAGGTTGTGTGCACAGGATGGAGCCTGAAGAGGAGGGCTTCAGGCTTGGAGACAAAAAGCAGCAGCAGTCCTGACACAGATGGGAACATTATCCAACTGCTGAAGTTGCGTGAAGTCAACACAAACTGCAGGAACATAACCAGGATGCATCTGCAGAACAGACAGATGTGCAGGTGACATTCCAGTTTACCAGTGTCTGTGTCAGGCCGCGTTGCCGCAGCCAAACACACAGGGCAGCACTCGCCCTCTGGGGTCTCTTTGGTCTCGCAGTCACCTACATCCTCACACACCACGTCCTCACAAAACACCGTCCCCATATCACATATACAGATTTGACATGGCTTGGGGTTCCATATCTGATTGTTGGAGTAGACTTTGCCGTCCTCTGTGCAGGAATCTTTGTGAAATAAAAACAGCAACTGACATCAGTACCCGGGGTTGATGTTTGTCAGCTAGTTGGTGTACATCATCATGCATGCTAGTTATAGGTTTTCAGTCTCGGTTTTCTCAACTGTTCCTGTTCTGGAAAAACCCAATGCTAAGTTGAAGCATGACTTAACCCAGCTTTAGTGAATGATACATTGAGAGTTTATAAGCTTACATGCAATGCACACCTAAACTTCTCGACCTTATATGCATCGCTAAGCTAGTTTAGCTTCTCAAAACCACTGAGGTGATTTTAGCATGATCTTTATGCTGTTGGACCATCGTAGATATTATTTTTATGAGCATCTGTAAATAACAAATGGTGATAACTGAGCATACTAATGACTAAATTGTCAAGTCATAAGCTCTAATTTACATGTTACATGTAATAGAATTACAAAATTAATGTAACAAATCAGTTACTGAGAAAAAATATATAATTAAATTACAGTTACTAATCAAAATGTTGGTGATTACAAAGGGGTTACATCCAAATATATTCTTTTGAGTCAGCTTATATGTAGAAGAAAAAATGATGAATCATTTCTTAGAAAAATAATCATATGTAAAAAGTTGCATTACTTTGATGAATACATTAAAATAGTTACATTGCTTATTACATTTTTAACAGGGTAACCAGTGATCTGTAAATGATTACATTTCAAGAGTTCTCAACACTGAAAGCAATAGTAACAAACATCAACACACTCCCATTTCGTCAAATACAGACCCTTGGTCAGTGGCCCTACGCATCAAACTATGATGCTTTAGGTACCATTAAGCATTGTAGTTTGATGCGTAGGGCCATGTAGGGCATCTAATAATAACATAGCCTGGTGCGTCTCATATAGACGCTAAAGGGTACTTTGGTTTGTCTATATCTGAAGCCTGGTATTAGACGATCTGGGAGTGAGAATGCCCTACAACTAAATAATTTGTCTATTAACAGTGGGTATTCATTACTTGATTTCAGTGAGAACAGCTTAATATATCGGCAAAATATTGGAAATACTCATGTCAATCTTATTAAAACAGCACCACAGTAGAGATTCAAAGGAATGTAAGAGTCAAAAAGACAGGAAAATAAAGGCATAAAAACTAAAAAACACAAAAATGATGAAGAAATGGATGGACTTTTGGGCACTGTTGGTTTTTGGCAAACAAGAAAAACTATGACAAGTGATAGAGAGGGATTCAAAAGAGGTGAAAACATTCATACCAAAAGAGATGTACCTGGAATTCATCATCTTTATTTCACAGTAAAAATGATCACCTCTTCTACAGTAATCATTCCAGAAAATATAAATGTCTCTATTTTTCAACCACATAAAAATCCACAAAATACAATATAAATACAATGTGGATATTTATGGATTATACAGACCCACACTTAAATCTGCTCAGGTTTGTAATGGTTCTTAAATATTTATTACCAGTTTCATTGTCCATGCACACAGGGCAACACTCGCCCTCTGGGGCCTCAGTTGTTTGGCAGTGATTTAGCTCTTCGCACACCACTTCCTCACACACCACAGTCCCCGTGTCGCAAATACAGATCCGACACGGCTCTGGGCTCCATATCTGATTGTGGGAGTACATCTTTCCATTTTCTGTGCAGGTATCTTCATGAGACAGAACAGTAATCAGTAGCGTGATTGATTCCCTTTCAGTTGGCAGTAAAGATGAAGTCTGTGCATCATTATGGGGTTTTCAATCATGAGACTGACAGCAAAATGTATGTGTGCAATTTTCCTCAGCTATATTGTGCTACTTATTGTATCTAACCTTCTGGAACATAAAGAATGTGATGTTCTGACCCAGCTAACTACCTGTCATGTAATATTGTTACAGTTACTTTAAAGGGTAAGTTTGGTATTTTTCAACCTGGACCACATTTTCCCATGTTTTTGTGTAACTAATGAGAACAACAGTTTTTGAAATTGGTCCAGTGTTGAACAAGACCGCTGCAGCTGTTAGCCACGAAACAGGCTGCAATGTAATCCTTGGGGACAATTGAGCACTGTCAATTTACATCCACTAAACTGGGTTAGATTGTTATTTTAATTGTCTGACGTCATTATGGAAAGGATCCCTACAGAGATATACATGGAGTTAATTGTTTAACTTAGGTTCAGGAGCAGGACCACGCCTCAGCCACTCCTCTAATCACCTGACTAACATATACACTGCTCAAAAAAATAAAGGGAACACTTAAACAACACAATGTAACTCCAAGTCAATCACACTTCTGTGAAATCAAACTGTCCACTTAAGAAGCAACACTGATTGACAATCAATTTCACATGCTGTTGTGCAAATGGAATAGACAACAGGTGGAAATTATAGGCAATTAGCATGACACCCCCAATAAAGGAGTGGTTCTGCAGGTGGTGAC
>NC_065520.1:2787686-2789576 GCF_006386435.1 Epinephelus moara
TTTTGTTGTCAGCACATTCAACTATGTAAAGAACACAGTATTTAATAAGAATTTTTCATTCATTCAGATCTGGGATGTGTTATTTTAGTGTTCCCATTATTTTTTTGAGCAGTGTATATACCAGCACAGCTCTACCACAGGCCTCTCAGATCTCTCGAACATTGGCGACCCTACGTATCTCAGCAAGTGTGTTTTTTGTGCGTACTCACCGATGGATCACGTGCTGCAAGTCAACCTGTCCGAGTCCGACTCCGACGACTTGTACAACTCCCTGTTCGAGCCAGGTGATCCTCTGACCCTGTCTCAGCAGTCTGCCGGTAGCCGAAACTCCCAGGGGAGCCGGCTGCGCTCTGTGGTCCACATCTCTCGGTCTCGCCGTGGTTCTCCGTCGGGCTCCATCAACGAGATCGCCCCAACTCCTAGTGGATCTCGGGCCTCCTCTCCTCCATCCTCGCGGGTGGGAAATCGACGCCGCGTCCACAACCGTGGGAGCCAGCGGCGGTCTTCTCCTCCTCTTTCCCGAAGCGGTGCAGCGTCTAGTCGACCTCGCCGCGGCTCCGTCACGCTCCACTCGGCCATCTCCACCATCTCCACGTCCACAACAAGAGCCCGACATCAGGGATTGGACCATCGCCCGGCTCCAGCGGTTCCTGAGGGCAAAAAACATCCCCTTCCACCGCAGCGACAACAAGTCCAGGCTGTTCCAGCTCTATTAAGCCGCCGTCCGGGCTCCCGAGGCCACAGCTCCTTCTCCCAAGTCGGCCGCACTTCCAGGTCGCCCTCCGAGGCCTACTCCCTCACGGCGCCTCCACCACTCCAGCCGGAGCAGCCTCTCTCATTCATTCCCCCAGCCGGGGGTCAGGTCGTATCACCCCCTGTGCCTGCTCCCTCAGACGCAGATATGTCACGCGCAATATCTGCCTTCTTCTCCTCCCTGTCTCGCAGGCCTCCACTCTCACCCCGTGCACACACATCCTCCATCCCCACATCCCTTTCCTCTACCCTTCCTTCCAACTATCCTGTTCCGGCTGGCATCGCAGCCCAGGAGCCCCGTCCTGCAGTACAAGGGGTGCCTCCGGCGGGTGTTTCACTGCCTTCCACTCTCTTTCCGACGTGTCTCTCCTTTGCGTTTCGGGGGGACGGGATTTTATATCTACCATGTCCACTTTGCCGCACAAGCAGCCGGCCGGTTGCAGCAGCTAAACCAGGGGACATACTGGGGGGCACTCGATTCAGAAATATACTGCGGCATTTTCGCAGCTCGTTCCTCCCTCTCCTGCGACTTATGTGGCGCCCCTTCTCACCCGGCCTCTGCATGTACTGTCATGGCTCCTCCACCGCACTCCCGCCCCACCACTCCACGCAATGCCCCGATCTTCGACCGTCTGTCTTCCGCTGCACCCCCCTCCTGTCATCCCCAGAGCCAAGGACGCACGTCCCACTGTCAACGTGCCGGTGCCAAAGGGCGTCGACAAGCGAGGACGGCCGATCCTCTATCAGGGCGAGGCTCTATGCTGGATCCTCTCCAACAATTACAGGCTCCCCTACGTCCTTCATCTCCTTGACGATTTTCTGGTCGTGACTCCCCCGTCCTCACCTCCTCGCCACGGTCTCACTACACTTACGTCTGCATTTTCCGACCTCGGTGTCCCTCTGTCCGAAGAAAAAACTTCAGGACGTGGCACATCCATCGAGTTTCTGGGCATCACTCTGGACTCAATGTCATTCCAGGCTTCACTGCCCTTGGAGAAAGTGCAGCGCATCTGGCTGCTCTTGTCTAATTATCTTCTGACAGGCAGGTGCACCAAACGCCAGCTGCTCGCTCTCCTCGGGCACCTCAATTACGCCATCCGCATAATTCCACAGGCAAAATCTTTTCTTTCTCAACTG
>NC_065520.1:2790502-2811827 GCF_006386435.1 Epinephelus moara
CACGAGCCACTGACCAGATACATCCACACCCGGTATTCCGCCCGCGCTTCACCACAAGATCCCCTCTTCCTCACCGAAACAGGGAGGATGGCCACCCGTTTCTGGTTCCAGAAACACTTCCATAACATCCTCCGTCTCTCCGGAATTTCATCTGATCATTACTCTTGCCATTCGTTCCGCATCGGCGCCGCCTCCTCAGCCGCAAGATCAGGTATTTCAGACCAAGTCATTCAGGTCCTCGGCCGCTGGTCTTCACAAGCATATCAAACCTACATCCACAACAACCTCAATGATCTCCGTCTAGCACACGACAGACTAAGCCTCACTTAATCAGACTCTTTTGGGGGCTTCCTAACAGCATGGGCTCATCAGAACTCGAGACGGAACCCCCACACTGAGTCTCTCCGCCCACATCTACACCTCACCCAGTCCGACCCTCTGATGACGTCATCTCCATCCCGTTCATTCACCTGCCAATCTGCACTCCCCCATTCATCACCACCCCATTCATAACCATTTTCTGACAGTCACATCCTTATTAAATCTTTAAACTGCATATCGTTGTGGTGTGGTCCTTGCTAGTGAACTTTTTGTTAAAGAGTAAGATCCTTTTTGTTTAACCACAGATGGTCCCAGAATCACCATCACCAAATCCACCAAACTCCATTTAAATAAACACCAATTTTGTCATCATAAAACACACTTCATTCAAAGTTGACAGAAACAAAATAAAACTCACAAAAAATGTCTTGGTTTGTCCTCCTACTGTTCCAACAATCACCAATGGTGATGGCTATGTCGGGCTGTTTTTTGGTTGAAATTAACTCTAAATTCACCAAGTTAGATGTGAAAACCTGCTGGTTCTATACATGCTAAAATGACTGTTTACTGAAATGGAGTCTGGCTTGTTTGGTGATGGCTATATCGGACTTTTTTCTGGTTAAACATGAGACTTCAGTTATGATTTACTGCACCAGTAGACAGGTGGTATTGCAGGGGAGTCTGTCACTAATCAGTGCTGGATGTATCGAGGCAGAAAATGTGTACCATATCATCATACACGTAATCTAATACAAAGGAAGCAAAAATGGCTACCTAGGAACTATCAAGAATTAAAACAACTAGTCCATACCCATTGGTAGCTTTGTCACCTTCTACCTATGCCAATCCTCAATGCCTATGTGCAGTTTCACATAGACTGACCACGTCACTGAGTAGAAAAACGTGGGACAGACAGAATGACTGACTGACAGAATGACACACTGACAGTTTCCGTGATTATGTACAGCATACCATACCATGACTTAGTCATACCAAAAATTTGAAAAACCCCCAACAACATTGGGCCACAGGGGGAGCCACAGCGATCGGTCGCATTTTAGCCATTTTTAAGCATTTTTCTGTTGTTATAGTGCCACCCAGTTGCCAATTAGAGTTAAATTTCTCCAGTCACCTTGAGGTGTCCTATTCTACATATCTACCAAGTTTAGTAAAAATCGATATGGCGGTTAGGCGTAGATAAGAAATTAGCTCTGTAGCGCCCCATTTTGTTTGATCAGGTCAATAATGGAGGGGTCCCCTCAGATTATGTGTGGTCATATGCCTACAAAGTTGTGTGGTGATGGGTGAAACCCTTGAGATGTTATACACCTTTATGTGATGAGCCACGCCCTCCACAATATTCATTGCCTTATAGAAGCTCAGTTTTAGTAAGTTTTCCAACTTTTGCCAAGAGGGAACTTTAGATATTGGTCCCTAGATTATGTTCACCGAGTTTCATGCAGATCGGTCAAACTTCCTAGGAAGAGATCGATGTTTTTCAAAAAATTCAAAATGGCGGAAAATCTATATACCAAAAGTTATGGGTTCTTGAGGGAAATTTGTTCCTTATGAGGAGAGGCATTTCTGTGCAAAGTTTCATGTCTCTACGACATAAGGGGCATGAGATATGCCCATTCAAAGTTTGCAATTTCAATCGGTTACTATAGCGCCCCCCCTTTGGCCAATTGATGTAATATTGCTTTATTCGTATCCTCCCATGACCCTCTACCACTGTGCCAAATCTCACATGGATTGACCAAGTCAGTGAGGAGAAAAACGTGGAACAGACACACATACACACACACACACATACAAACAGAGTTTTCGTCATTATATTGTAAGATGTAAAATCATTCTGACTTAACGTTCATTAACTCAAGCATCAACATACTTCAAACCTAAAAGTGTTAAGACCAAAGGAGCTCACATTGTCACTCAGACAAACTATTGATGCCAGTAGAGCCCAGGGTTCTGCTGGAGGTAGCGCACTAAAGGGCTCACACCTGAACTCAATCCCCTCCTTCCTGCTCTTCCTCCTTCCTGCTCCTCCTCCAGACCTACTCGTATTAAGACTTAAAACTCACAATCTGAGCCTGTCGCTTAAAAAACAAGCAGTTTAGTGGACGTTAATTGACGGTGCGTAATTGCCCTGCACACTGAAGCCTGTTTGCCATGGCTAGCTGCAGTACTTGGGACATACTGGACCAATTCAAAACATGGGGAAATACAGTCATGGTTGAAAATTACCAAAGTTTCCCTTTTTTTGAATCTCTGGCCAGTCCCTACAATGTTTAAAAGTTTTGCAAAAACACACACAGATCTACTATCCTTTCCTCTTCTGTCAATATAACACAGAGAGTCTAGTCACAATAATAGCCGGCCTATTTAAGCTTGGTGTAAACTCCTGCTCCAGTGAAGCTAATCCACACTCCACCAGAAGTTTAAACCCAGAGAAAACAATCATGATCCTTGTGAGCCTGTAATTGCTCAAAAATCCCTGTAAACACAATAAGGGTAAAACTTGGTTTCCTCAGTTTGAATTGTGGAGCCTGCGGTGAAGGCGAGCTGCAACACTAACACTTATACCACAGAAGACCAGTGTCACCTTGGCCTCAACACCCACTGTTTCCAGCTACAGCTGTGCTTCCTGTTAAAAGACACAATGTTAGGTTTAACAAACCTGAAGGCAGAAATCTCTGAAAGTAGGAAAGATCTTTCTAAGACAAGTAAACCTCAATCGACAAAGCTTAAGTCACGTTTTTCACTTGTAGGGACAGTCCACCCCAAAAATCTAAATTACATATTTTTCCTCCTACCTGCAGTGCTATTTTTTTTGTCCTCTTTGGCACTTTGAGGACCAAAAGCCGAGTGCCATCTAGTTTCATTATGTTTGAGAGAAGAACAACACGTTCTTGCTCCAACCTCGTCACATATCAACGTTTGGTCATGGACTTTCTACATCAAGATATGACGTGCAAGGTACCCTGGGTGTGTTGGTTGTTGATGTTCTGGGACGTCGTGCCATGTTCTGCCTGCTACATGCAAGGTCTGTTTTCAAAATACACTTCTGTTTTCACAGGAAATTTACCATTTGCACACAGTCTTGCACACAATAAATGCACTATGTCGGTACAACACCGCAAATTTATGTTTTTTTCCTTCAACAACACACGTGATTATGTTTTGCCAACACAAGCACGTAGGTGGGTTTAGACAATAAAAGCATGTGGTTGAGTTTAGGAAAAAAGAACTGAGTTTGGCTTTAAAATCATATGGGCAACACCAGCCTCCTTAGGACACCTGCGTTACCGTTGGACAGGCGTACCGCCCCAGTCAAAATCCCCATCTGTCACTATCCAGAAAGTCGGTGGTTGTTGAACTCAGGCAGCACCCCTTCCACCCACCCTAACTTTCATTGTTGTGCCGCCACATTTCCTCCTGATGCCGCCATTAAAAAAATAACAGCAACCAACCACAATGTCAGTGTGAAAGCATGGCTTTTTTTTGTCAGTATATGACGCCAGAAGTCACTGACCGAGCATCGGAATTTAATGACTGAAGTGAGACCGAGTTGAGAAGGCAGACCTCTCTACAGCCGATATCACTCAGCAACTCACACCAAAACAATCTAGACTAATAAATAGCACCACAGGTAAGAGGGAAAATATGGGTTTTTGATTTGGGGGTGACCTGTTTCTTTAAACTACATTATTTTAGCCTCCAGAGGAACACTTACTCTACGTAGAAACTCTCATCAACATCTAGATGTCTCATTGTGCACGTGAACTCTCAGGTGTTTTCACTTATTGTGGCTAATTAGGTTGAAATTAGGTATAAACCTAGGGCTGGGCAGTATTCGCGGTGACGGTAACTTACCAGTAAACATGAACCACGGTACTGCTTTTGTGGTTACCTTCATACCGCAGTACTCCGGCTACAGTGGCAGAACTGGGCCCGGCAGTTGGCCGGTCGGCCTGCCTGCCTCATGCACCTCCCTCGCTACGTGATGGAGGTGGCCTGGCCGACCGCCCCAAACCCAGGCCCGCGGGAGAAGGGTGCCTGGGTGGCGGGCGGGTGGCGGCCGGCCTGCCTCATGCACCTCCCTCACTATGTGATGGAGGTGGCCTGGCCGACCGCACCAAACCCAGGCCCGCGGGAGAAGGCGGCCTGGGTTATATAACGTTTTATACACAATAATAGATGGATTAGCAACTGTTTTACTTCTGACAATAAATAGTTTCCATCCTAGACTTGTATGGCTTTTTAAATTGTTTTATTTAAGGTGTAAAAAAAAATGAAAGAGAGAAGACGATAGCGCGATATCATACCGTCACCGCATCCCCCCAAAATAATACTGTGATATTGATTTTAGGCCATACCGCCAGCCCTATGTAAACCTCACCTAAGTTATAGGGTGTGCTGGGAATAGAATGATTTTATGTGTTTTACTATAAGTTGTGTTTCACTATAAAAGTTTTAGATGTGTGAACAATGAGAATACTGAGATGATTTCAGCTGATCTGAATGTGTTTGCTTTGCAGAAGTGGAGAAGTACAGGAGAGGAAGAGACGTGAAGCCTGAGGAGCACATACCGCAATGCTTAGATAATTAGTTTCATATATGGTAAAAAGAATAGAAAGTGATGTACAGATAGTAAGGTACAGCACATGTAGGGAGTTGTGTTGTTCTCTTGTCTTTCAAAACAGGAACCACGCCCCCACCGCCAGCGGGAAGGAGTCAGATTAACACGAGGCAGGGGCGTGGTGTGGTGAAGGAGGAAGTGGAACTGCCAATGAGAAGAGGACAACGCCTCGCGTGCACAATGACACTCTGTTACGCTCAAATATACTGGGTCAGGGAAAGGACAGGAGGTCAGACTTCGTGAACTGACACACCTTTGTTGTTCGTCAGGGACGTGAAGTTGAGACCCAGAGCTCTGTAATTTTATTCCTTTACTGCTTAATAAACTACATTAACTGAGACCGAATATCTTCTCCTATTGCTTCATTAAAGAACACGCAGGACTGAGCTCACACATAGCACATTGGAGGGTAGGATGAGCCTCTAGTCCAACAGGTGCACCCCAATACCCTTACAGCAGTTGGTCTTTGTTCCCACTTAATTTCAACCATGTATAAACAATTACCGTCATAACATATTTAACACGGCTTGACTTAATGTCTCTGCCAATGCTTCAACACAGAAAAGATGAAATGACTGCAGCATCAACACTGCACCAACAGCCTGAACACTGACCACTGGAAAACTGAGACTTCATTCCTACAGGATCCTGACAGGGACAAAATAGTTTACAATAAAGTGACAAATACACTGAACACAAATTTTAATGTAGCACTTTTTTTTTTGCTCCTATTTTTTACAGGTTTAAGTTAAAGATCTGTGGCATCATGCTGTGTGTCGAACTGCACATTTTAGAGTGGCCTTTTACTGTGACCTGCCAAAGACACACCTGTGTACTGTGTACAAAACCAAGTCCAGTTGCGTTCAATTCAATTGCCTTGAGATAACTATGACCTGGATGAATGAGAATATCCACTGGCACCTGTGTACTAACGATGCTGTTTAATCAGCATCTTGATATCACACACCTGTTAGGTGGCTGGATTATCATGGACAAGGAGAAGTGCTCACTAACATGGATATAAAACACATTTCTGACCAAAATTTGAGATAAATAAGTGTTGTTTTTCTTGCATAATCTTTAATCTAAACATGTGAAAAATGGAGGCACAAATAAGGTGTTGCAATTACATTTTTGTTCAGTGTAATAAAGAGCAGTGATAGATTGGGGTTTTCTAGGCTTTGGGTGCACCCAATTTTGTTTTAAAAAAGAGCATCTAACATCAAGGGGAATAATTTATGATATTCAATGCATAATGGAGATTTTAGCTGCATTTGAGCATAATTGCATTTTAACTTAAGTTAATTCCCAAGAGGATTCCTTACAGTGTTGATGCTTTTCCACTTTTATTCCATCACTGCAGCTCAGAGTAACATGAGGCAACTGGACGGTCACTAGAAATAAAATATTTCACCCTTTGATTTCTTTTATTAGAAAATTAATCCACACACTGAGATATGTCCCTTCAGGTATGAAAGGGTAAGTTTGGTATTTTTCAACCTAGTCCCTATTTTCAAATGTTTGTGTCTGAGTGGCTAATGGGAACAAGAGTTTTTGAAACTGATGGAGAAAGAGCACTCAGATTATTATTTTAAGCAATCTGGTCTGACACCAAAGTTGTTGAAATACGGCGCTTGATCAGTGACTTCCGGCATTAGACACTGACGAAAAATGCCATCCTTTCACATCGGCATGATACATGCTTGTCGCCGTTATTGTTAAACAGCCCCCAGTGGCGTCAGGGGAAAATGTGGCGGGACAACAACATGGGTCGAAGAATCAGCGACTTTCAGCTGAGAGGCTGGTGTTTGCTTCCCGTATCATTGAAAAGCCAAACCCTGTTATTTTATCCTAAATACAACCACGTGCTTTTGTTGTTGAAGGAAAAAAAAACGGCAACTTGCAGTGTTGTAGTGTGTATGTAAGTGTATTTTGAAAGAAGACAATGTATGTAACAGGCAGTACATGACACAGCGTCTCAGAGCGTCATCAAGTGTCAGACACTTAAATAACACTTGAATAATAATCTGAGCCTGTCAGTGGCAAAAACAAACACTTTTAGCGGATGTACATTGCTCAGTTGCCCCTAAGGATAACATTGCAGTCTGTTTTTCCACTGCTGGCTTCAGCCTTCTTTTTCAATACAGGATCAATTTCAAATACTGTTGTTCCCATTCGTTACTTAGACACAATAATATGAGAAAACAGGGTCCAGGTTGAAAAATGCCAAGGTTACCCTCTAACTACTTTTATCCTCATCTGTATTTTGGCAACTACATGCATCCATGTAGTTTACATCTGAAACTCTCACTGTCAGAGTTGTTGAATTATGATTGTAAAACCCCCATAATGATCTGCCACCAACAGAAAAGGAGCTGAAGGTGTTAAGTATGACCAGTGTGCCCTGTGTGAAGCAGTCATTTCCATTTACCTGCTTTAGTGTCTGTACCATGAGTCGGTGCTGCAGTTGAGCACACGGGGCAACACTCGCCCTCTGGAGTCACAGCTGTGTGGCAGTTACTGAGCTCCTCACACACCTCGTCCTCACACACTATAGTCCCCTTGTCACACAGACAGACTCGACATGACTCTGGGCTCCAGATCTGATTGTTGGAGTAGACCTTTCCATTTTCTGTGCAGCTGTCTGAGTCAAGCAGAGCAGCAGTGAGCATCTGGAGGTGTATTTACACCTCTTTAAAGTAGTCCATGAAACATTTTCTCTGTGTGGAGGACATAAGTGAAAATAAAACACCACAGCAGAAGGATATATTTTTACAGTGTTGTTTGATTTAATATAATAAAATTAAACAGAAAAATCTACCTAAATACAACAATGTAACTGTACTGTCTACCTTTGTCCAGCAGGCTGCACCCATTACTAAGCAATGCAATAAAAGCATGTATGAATTGAATCCTTTATGCTGCAGGCAGAGAAAAGAAAGAACACCGGGGGCCTATAAACTCTATTACTGTACAACATAAAGCCTCATAATTATGACCCATAAGGGAAATTCCACAGATTATACCCAGCAGAGTCAGATTATAGTCATGGTGTACTCAGCCTGTGAATAAAACTGTTTTATAATGTGACTCTGCAGGATAAAAATAACCTGAGCGAAGTCATCAGGGTCATATCATCTATAGGGCTCAGAGACAACATATATTCAACGGAAAACCAATGTTAAACTGGGGATATGGTGCTTAAAAGATGTGGGTATGTGCACGTTGCATTACGGGAGCTGTAATATCCATTTCTTTTTGGAGCCTGACCCATACTAGGGGCTGAAACAGTCATGGTATCTCAAGCACTTCTTTTTTTATCAGTCTCTTGCAAGTCACTCAACTTTATAGAAATGGATGTAACATTGAATTTCTTTCAGGTTTTCCAAGAAATAATATAATTTAAGGTTACAGCCATTTGCAGCAGTCTGAAAAACACATTTTAATTTCTTATGTGCACCAAAAACTTTATAAAGAGGTTTTGTTTTACATATTATTGATCTTTAGGGGTAGGACAATATACAGTTTCATTGTGGATTATGATAAAAAAAAAACGCATAATAAAGTTGATTGTGATGAATTTCTATTATCAGGGAAACTCCTAGATAACGTGTCCAGCAGCACCCAAAGAAAATGCTGGACAACCAACAATAAAAGAGACAAAAAAAACAGGCTGCATCTGCACCAACCTCAAAAAACACACAAAATATATTTCTTGTCTAAAGATATGATACCATTCAAGTAGTTGAAAAGCCAGGGGCTGGTTGCACAAACCACTTTAAGTCTGTTCCTTAATTAAGGCTTAAATGAAATACTTTGCCAATAACTGACTGGAAAGATTGCATTGCATAAAATGGCAGAGCAATCACTAATTGTAAAAAGAATGGAAGAGAGCAGCTATGGAAAGCTGAGGGACCCAAAACCAGATGGTCACAATCATAAATTGACTTCTGGTCAAATTTAAAGCACAAAATAATTTGCTCTTTATTAAGCATGTCCATTGGGTTCTCCTGGTTGCAGAACACACTCAGGATGCAGGATGATTTTTTTTCTCATTTATCTCCATAAACGCAGCCATGTTGCAGTTAAGGTGGAGTCAGAGGTACTTCATGCTTTTGTCCTAATTTTGGTTACTAAGGTTAACAGTTTAACTAACTTTAAGCAATTCCTTAAGTACAAGACCTGAAACTGATTTAAAGGTATCTTATACAGAGGAGGAATGGTTGAAAATTCTCAGCAACGGGAAGAAATTATCAAGGGAATTACGAACAAGATTGATTCAATTCAAAATTTTAAATAGAACTTATTGGACACCAGCCAAGCTCCACAGAGCGGGCTTGGCTGATAGCCCTGAGTGCTGGAGGTGTCATGACAAGGATGGCGGTTTAGTGCACATGCTCTGGAACTGTTCAAAAGTTCAGGAATATTGGTCTGTAATTCACACTACAGTGGAAAACATCACTGGTGTCAATATTCCATTTTCCATTTTGGGAGATCCTTCCGTACTAAAAGATCTGAATCCTCCCTTAGCGGAGTGGATCCAAACTGCCTTTATGTTAGGGAGGAAACTGCTGGTTAAAGACTGGAAAGCATCTGCTGCACCTGCGCCATCCTTGTGGTATACATCTCTTGGGCAGTTGGCTGCTTTTGAGCGCCTATCATACAGACTGTTGGATAAGGTGGAGAAATATGATTTGAAATGGGGAAAGTACCACACCTATACGTTGGGGTCTAAAGCGTGTCCAGCTCATAAATAATTAATTGTATATTCTATGGTGTAAACTTTTAAAATGTACACATGTATGATAGTGCTGCAAACTAATTCACTATGTACTCTGCACAACCTAGCACTAACCTGTTTTTTTTTTTTTTTAATTTATTTATTTAGTTTTGTTCTTATTGGCTGTAGTACATTTTTGTCATCTATTCTCTTTTTTTTTTTTCCCGCCTGTGTTTTGTAATGTTTCTTTTAATTTAATTTCTCGGTTTTTATAATATTATTTCAATGGGTAGCAACTTAACTGAAATCTATGCATTATTGCATTAAATGTAAAATGTATACCCTATAAAAAGAAAATACAATAATAAAAAAAATTTAAATCGCAAAAAAAAGTAAACATTTTAAGGAAACCATAAGGAGAAGACTTGAGGATGTTTTGTCCAACTGATTTTATCGAAAGGAAACCTGTACTCAGACTTAAAGGAAGATCCTAACTTAACTTGAGGTGCTTTGTGCAACGGGCCTGGGGCTTTTAAGGATTGTTTGTTTTTCACTAAAGATTTTCACATAAAGCAGGATGTGTCTGTGACGCTATCAAAATATCTGTTTCTGTAGAAAATGTAATTTAAAGTGATTCCAACAACTTTTAGTGACATTTTAAGAGGTTTAAGCAGATGTTGATGATTTGGGATAATATTGTGCATTGCCATTTTTATCACCAGGACATGAGATTTTCATATAGTTCCTTTTCATTTGTATGGCTGTGGCTCCAAACTGAGATATGTGGCCCATGCAGCAATGTAGCACCATCTGGGCCCAGTGCATAAACGTTCTCGGTGGGCCCGCGCCCTTCCTCTCTTGATCTTTGTCTCTCAGACACACCTTTGGATTTTTATTTCTACAAAGTCAGATTGCTATCTTTTCCTTTCCTTTCTTTCTGTCTTTTCTTTTTTTTGGAACCCTGAGTTGGTGCTCGCAACGCGTTCTCACTCCAACCTCGTCACATATCAACATTTGGTCGTGGACCTTCCACGTCGAGATACAATGTGCAAGGCACCCTGGGTGTGTTGGTTGGTGGCGTTGTGGGACGCCATGTCAATTTCTGCTTGTTACACGCATTGTCTATTTTCAAAATTCATTTCCGTTTTCACAAGAAATGTACTATTCGCATACAGTCTCTTTCAAAATAAATGCAGCACGAACTGACAGGTTTTTTTTTCTTCAACAACAAACACATGTGATTGGGTTTACTTAAAAAGAACAGGGTTTGGCTTTATGATATTACAAGAAGTAAACACCAGCCTCTTGGGTGAAAGTTGGTGGTGATTGGACCCATCGAGCACCCCTCCCACCTGCCCTACTCTGACTGTTGCTGCCTTAACTTACATTGTTGTCCCGCCACATTTCCCCCTGATGCCGCTGGGCACAATTAAACAATAATAGCGGCCAGCTGCGAATCATGCTGATGTGAAAGAATGGCTTTTTTCATCGGTGTCTGACGCCGGAAGTCACTGACCAAGTACTGGTATTCAAGTGAGACCTGCTGTCCAAACTGAGACACATGTAGCCTATACAATAATGTAGCCCTAAATTCTAGGCCCTATACATTTTCACCAAGTTTCTTAGGTTATGTTTTTATTATTTATTTATTTATTATTTAGTTATATTTTTTTCATGTTGTTTCCTGTCTTATCTTGATACTCACATCTCCTCTCGTTTCAGATCATCTTCACTTCCTGCCCCAGTGTGTTTTCCCTCCCTTTTGATGACTTCACCTGTGTCTGATTGTCTGTCCCGCCCTAATTAGCCTCACCTGTGTCTCGTTGTCCTTCCCCTCATCAGAGTATTAAGAGGCTGTTTACACATGGCCGGCTATTTTCATAAACGGACATTTCACCGTCTCCGTTTTCAAAAAGATCTTCGTTTACACTTACACTTACTATGCCAAACCTGTAGGTGGCAGTGTAACGACAAGCTCAAGCCTTCCCTGTATCCATTGTCACCATAGCAACATAGGTTGCACTTTTGACACAGGCGCAAGTTCCGGCGCATACTGTGACGTCGGCTGCCTATAACTCCGTTTATCTTCGTTTATCTCAGTTTACATGCAAACGCGCAACCGGAGTTTTCCAAAATCTCCACTCTGGCCGGAGTTTTTAGAAAGACTCATTTTCAGAGGAGAAATCTCCGTTTGCGTGTAAACGAAGGGCACAAACGAAGGAAGATGTCTTTGTTTATCAAAATCACCATGTACGTGTAAACGGCCTCTGATAGTCCTTCTGTGTACCGAACCTACCTTTAGACCAGCAAAGACTGTGTTGTTTTACCAGAACTGTCTCCAGAGTTGTGCATTTGAGTCCACTCTCACCTGGTTTCTTTATTTATTTTAGTTTTTGGAGCCCTGGTTTCCTTTAAGTTGTCAGTGAAAGACATGACAGTGTGCACTGGTGCTCCAGCAGCATAAGCAGTCACTTGCTCAACTCTGGCTTAAGCGAACTAAACCATTTTGCACCTTTAAGGGGTAAGAGAGGCCTTATCTTTTTATACAACCCTTTCTACACCCTTGCTATATCCCTCTGAGATATTCTAAGGCAAATTGCCAGTGAGCTGCACTTGAGCAAGGCAGTCAGTGACTAGACTGTGGTTGAAGCTGACAGCTCCTGGCTGGATATGTGCCTATAAATGTGTCTGTATGCAAGTATGTAATCATCTTCCCACCAGCAATGTCTCTGACTGTGAACATTAAACAAGACGAGACCTATAGTTTCATGTATGCACATCACAGCATCCATCTACATGTCATTTAATGAAGAGGTAAGAAGTAAAATGTGTCTGTGGAATCCTATCATTTATTTTCTTTATTCATATGAATGCAATTATATAATGAAAAGAAGAGAGAGACATAAGTTTTAATGGCAAGTAAAGCTAAATTTAAAAAAAAATTCAGTGTCAGTAGGAATGGCTTTTGTTGCACTATGTACCCTGCTGGTCAAAAATCACAATCCTGAACACTCTATTGTCCTAAAATAAAGAAAGAACAGTACAAAAGTAAAAAAGAAGAGGAAAAAAAAATATGGCCACCTGCTACGAGCTCTGTGTGCATATTTGAATCCAGCCAGTTTAGTGACGTCCTAAGTACTAATTATGTGGTGGAGCCTCTCCCCGCGAGAGAGGCTGGTTTTCAAAAGCTGCAGTTATTTCAGGGGAAACCACAGAGTGGCTGTATTATACGTTGGGCTCGGGTAGAACTTGTGGCTTGCCTTTATTTGGGAGAGCACAGAAGTGCCACACCCGGAGAACCCTCCTTCTACGAGAACCTGCTGCACCCTGAGGAGCAGGACGCAGGCTGCAGCATTTATGAGACTGCAAGGAGAAAGTTTTAGAGAGCTTGCTTTGGATTTTTGGAGGAAAACGGTCTTCATTTCATTGACTTTTGCAGATAAAATTGTGTTTTTGTACTAGAGCTTTGCAGAATGCTCAGAAATGTTCAAACCTGGACACTCCTATGATCAAAAAACGTACTTTCTATGCCATTTGAATGGGATAATTGCTCGGATTACAGCATGAGAGCAATTATCATGACTAACTGTGGGCTTCTTTAAAGTGGAAACTGTCTGTGCAGCTCTCTGACCTTGTGGTTTGCAGACGCCTTCACCTCCTCAGCTTAGGTTTATTATTAAACAATGTTCAGCCTACATAAAGTGCACCTTAGGCCTGTGGTTCCCAAGCTGGGGGTGGGGAGCTAAAATTAGAGGTATGTTTTATTTTCTTGTAAAATACTTGATCCTTTCACCTCCACAGGTCTTAATCTTTCAAATTAAACTACTTAAGTTAATGCGAGGGGTGGGGTTGGGGTTGTGGGGTAGCAATTATGTTCGAGTGGCTGAGGCACCACCTGACTACCTCTTGGTGGCATTACTGCAGTAATTCTCTGATTAATAGCCCATTTAATCTAATACTGAGTGTTAAAATGTGAGAAGAGATGCATGGAGGGAGATACAAATGAACTAAAGGATGTTGATGTTGGTTCCTCCCATTTAAATTCGAGCCTCTCTACGTTTTTCCCACTCAAACAAACACACACATTCACATGCTCTGAGCCAAGAACAGCACACTAAAATGTTAAATGGCCAGGCGATGTCTTAACAAGCCTACTGCCAGCATCATAAATCTCAAACTGTTCAACTGTTTCCTCACAACAACAACAACAACAGCTGACATACAGTACCTGGATCTGACACAAGCACAACATCTGAATTCAGCATAAAACGACATTTGTAGTACTCTTAATTTCTGAGCTCTTGAAGGTGAAACAGTATCAATGTTCTAATAGCAGCAGGGTTATGGTAGGGTAAACTGTTAAGGCTTGACTGTAGTTAATGCATTTTCCGTGCCAACCACGTTACGTCTTGGGTTTTGGGATCCCCACAAGTGGTTATGAGATGATTCTTAGGATAGAAAAGCAGAAAAAATGTATTTTTGCTACAAAAAGTGATGCTTATTTTTCAGGCTTCCCTCTAATCTTTATTTTTTTCTTGGGGATTGATGGATAATTTTACTTCCTCAGGACGAATATACACATATGGAGGACCAGGGGCGGCTGTGGCTCAGAGGTAGAGCGGGTCGTCCACCAATCGAAAGATCAGTGGTTCGATCCCGGGCTTCTCCAGGCTGCATGTCGAAGTATCCTTGAGCAAGATACTGTTCCATCGGTGTGTGAGTGTGTTAAAAACTGAGTAGCAGGTGGCGCCTCGGCCACCAGTGTATGAATGTGTGTGTGAATGGGTGAATGTGACTCGTAGTGTAAAAAGTGCTTTGAGTGGTCACTAGATGACTAGAAAGGCACTATACAAATGCAGGTCCATTTACCATTTTCAGCAGTATGATTACAAAAGGAAAACAAGGTCCTGTAAGTCATTATATTAAGAAAGTTTCTCAAAATAACAAGAAATTTTCTCAAACATTAGTCTATTTACATCAAAATACTTACTGACTTAGTATCTAAAAAAAGAGGACTTTGTATCATTTCTCATTTTCTTTATACTATGTCACTATTTTGAGATACTAAGTCATTATTTTAAAGATGCTTAGTCATTATTTACATCAAAATAATGACTTAGTATCTAAAAAAAGAGGACTTTGTATCATTTCTCATTTTCTTTATACTATGTCACTATTTTGAGATACTAAGTCATTATTTTAAAGATGCTTAGTCATTATTTTGAGATATCAAGTCATTACTTTAAGCAAGTCATTATTTTCAAGATGCTTAGTCATTATGTTGAGATATTTAGTCATCATTTTAATGATACTAAGTCATTATTTTGAGATACTAAGTCAGTTATTAAGATATTATTTCATCATTTTAAAACTAAGTCATTATTTCAAGAGAAGTCAATATTTTTAAGATGCTTGAAAATAATATAGTATCACAATAATTTTGTGATACTAAGTCATTACTTAAAGATGCTTAGTCATTATTTTAAGATACTAAGTCATTTCTTAAGAGACTAATTATTTTGAAATGTTACGTCATTATTTTGAGATACTCAGTTGTTATTTTATAGAAGCTTGGCCATAATTTTGAGATACTAAGTCATTATTTTGAGAAAGTAAGTCATTATTTTGTCATATTAGGTTATATTAAGTCATTACTTAAAAATGCTTTTTTTAACTCATTATCTTAAGGTACCAAGTCATTTTTCAAGAAATGCTCATTATTTTGAGATATAAAGTAATTACTTAATGATGCTAGGTCATTATTTTGAGATATTAAGTCATTATTTCGAGATACTAAGTCATTATTTTAAGATAATAAGTCATTACTTAAAGATGCTTAGTCATTATTTTGAGATAAGTCAGTATTTTGGGATATTAAGTCATTATTTAAAGATGCTTAGTTATTAATTTGGGATATTTTGAAAAGTTTTTTATTATTTTAAGAATGTATCTCATTTTTTGAGATATCAAATCATTATTTTGAGAAAGGGTTTTTGTTGTAATGACTTAGAGGATCTTTTTGTTTTTCATCACACTGGCAGAAATTGGCTTCCATAAACTAGTGACATGTACTGATGGCTCCATTTTGAGGGGTAACATGCCAAAAAGGCCCATTTTTTGACTAATACTATACAGCTAATGAAGTGATATTAAAGGAATAATTTTAAGAGACAACTGTATTCTCTTTTGAGAGCTAGATATAAAGAATGATACTGCTGTCATGTCTATATGGGAAATGTGAATCCACCAGCTGGTTAGCTTAGCATAGCATTAAGACTAGAAACAGGGGGAAACAATCAGCCAGGCCACAGATTCAGGCTCAGATATATCTACTGCACATGTCATGACCTTAAGGAATAAACTCAGCTGTAGGTGGACATCTATATATGTCTGTATATATAGGCTAAGTTAAAGTCTTTATTTATCTTTCTTCAGCTCCAGTGGAGGTGAACTTGGATGGAAGCAAGTGAGGCATATTTCACATCCAGCATCCTCTCACTCTGGGTGTGCCTTGTCTGCCTCTGGCCCGAGGTCTGACCAAAATTAGTGGCCTGCTTTTGTCCATCCCATCTGCAAGGCCACATCATTATAGCCGTGGCACTCGAAACCCCATCATTCAGCGTCGACCTCGCACTGAAATAGCCCAGCACTGCAGCCTATAGAGGGGGGAGATATTTTTGACCCAGGATCACATCCACTGGGACATTTTATTTTAGATTTTTTTTTTTTGCCACATCTCCATCTTTAAGATCTGGATTTGGAGATTTTTGTCTCAGCAATGTGAGGCCAATATAGCCTCAATATCAGCTCATTTTTCTTCCAAGAAAACTATCATTTTCCCCATCTCTTATTAATTCCTGAAAGGTTTGCAGCTTTCACCAGCTATTTCGTGTTGTGAAACTCTCTCTTAATCATCACTTAGTGGCTTCTTGAACAGGAAAATGGTGTCTCATTAAGGTATAATAAGACTTTCTGGTGCGGGTTGTGGGTGTGATTTTAACCTTTAGTTTCCTAACCGCAAGGCCAGTTTGGTCTGCTGGAAGGCAGAAAGTTAAACACAAAAATCTGCAGGAAACAAACAACTTCCTAAACTTTGAAAAAAAGATAAAATCATAAACCAAGGGCATAATGAGAAAGACAAACACAACTGTCACTTAGGAAATACAGAGGTAAATGTTTTCACAGGGCTTGGTTGCACAGTCATGAATCATTGGGAGACAGGAAATCAGGAGGAAACATGAAAAAATATTCATATTCAGCATTTGTAGCATTAAAAATAGGTGCGTTAGACCAGAAGTGACTTTTCCTAAGTGATTTTATGAACTTGAAGTTTATATATTTGCACATTTATTCCAGCAAAATGATCTTTTTGAGTTACATTTTCTCCATAAACCTGTCAGAAACTGACACATACCAGGCCTGAACACAGAAAACCAATCACAAGCCAGAAGGAGCGGTCACATCTGTCACTCACCTTTCTTGGTATCTTCTTGGCAGGTCACAGCGATCACCTGAGCCAAGGTGACAACCAGGCACACAGTAATCCTAGAGTATAACGAGGGGCCCATGTCTGCGTGCCAGACATGCAGCGTCCTCACACACAGCCGCTGCTAGACGTACGAGGAAGTCAGGGAGAGAGAAAGAGAGAGTCCAGCCCCGAGCTACAGCATCCAGACTGAAAAATCCAAATATCCCTGAGTGGAACAGGCTCCTGGATGAGTGATTACTGCAAACTGAAACAAGCTCCCTCTTTACCCCCCTCCCTTCTCTCACTCTCCTCCTCCTCCTCCTCCTCCTCCTCTCTCATCAGTTTTTCTTGCTTTATTTCGAGGCCAGCCTCCTCCTTTGGCTCTCAAGTTGCCTTGAAAGATGCAGCTAATTAAAGGCTGTATGAAATTTGTACATGATGAAAGAAGATGGGCTGGATGATGATGATGATGTTGGAAAAAAAATGCTTTTGGAAGCTCAAGTTGAGCTTGTCTTTTTTTTTCAGGGCATTTTCAGAGTTTAAAAAAGCAACAAATTTCAAATGTAGGCTGCAGTTTACTGCATGACCTTTCACCTTTCACCTGCTTTGTGGTTCAAGAATAATGTCTGCCCGACTTAAACCACCAAATGTTTCAAGTTCTGATGATTCAAGTTTTAATATCAGCAACTTATGGATATAAAAGGATTGAGAAATTGTCAAGATTTAAAAGAGATTTCTTTAATGATATCTTTAATTCCAGTCCTCTATTGCTGCTGCTGGAAAAGACAATTTCATCCTCCTCCCAGGAGTTGTTTTGGTGACAAATATCTAATGAACCCACAGCACAGCACCAACTTACCAACAACACACATCTGGTAGCTGCCACATGTTGCCAGATATTTCACTCAAAAGTTGGTGCAGACCAAAAACACAGCTGAAAGAAAAATGAATATTGGAATAACATTTACAGGTCATAATAATAACTTTATAGTTCCTTTAAAAGCAGAGTGTAAGCTTTGAAGTGCTTTGACAAACAAAGCAAAAACTAAGATACTCAGAGAACTGCAAGAGAAGCCAAACACTGCAGACCAAACTAAAGCAAAACACAATTAATTATAAATAGATAGAAAATAGGCTACATATAATAAAGGCAATAAAAAGATGACAATAAACATACATATGACCCTAAACTGATGCTAACTGTTTGCTAACATGTTCACAAACAACTGTATATGGTAATAAACTTGCTGCACTGCCCATAAGTAGCCAAAAAATAAAACTAATACAATCTTAAAGGGACTCTCTGTGAAATTTAGAGGGTATAACCTAAGTTGTTATGGTTCTCATGGAGGTAGCTGAGCCAGCGGCTAGCAGCTAACAGTGCTAACTCAATAGACAGAGCTAAAAGAAACAGCAACAGTGCTGACAGAGCTAAGGCTGTTCTCATGCACTGTTAGTATGTTTTCCTTTGAACAATACTGCGCCAACATTTGTCTATCCTATGTAATCATGAGTCAGTAATTCATGTAGCTATAACCCATGTATTTGGGACCACTCAAGACTTCACTCCAGGAGGCCAGTGTTCAAACCTCTGTGAACTTTGAGTCATTAAAGATACCATGTTTCTCTTCTTAAACCGAACCTTCATTGCTTAACGTAAAGTAGGCCTTAAGTTACTTTACGTTCAGTATTTAACATCATTGGAGGGGCAAATTTGTAGGATATCACAGAGGTTGTGTGACTTCATTCTCTGCTCAGGGCGCCACTATTCCACTATATCTTTATATAGCAAATAGTCGTTTGCTGCCATATTAAAGCTCGCTGTATTGTATACAGAACCCATAACCTCCTGAATAAGGTTTTTGATTAAGATTTGTCATTTAACCATGTCTCAGAGAAAAAAAAGTTAGAATGTGAAGTATGATGGTGATGTTTAGTTACACATTTTGGCGCAGAACCAAAGCTGAACGAACTCCAATATAAATGCATTTTTGGTATTTTTACTGTATCAATTGTACCTGACACAATGTGTTAAAATAAGGCAACGTTCAGACAAAACAAAAATAACTTTTTTTAGTTTGTTTTGCCATCTACCTGAAATTCCTGCTGACCTAAATCTGTGCACTCCAGCTTGAGTAGTTTACAATGTGCATGTTATGTTCATCTGATGTGTTTTCCAGGGCAAAGCTCTGCCAAGTCGGAGCGTCAAGCAGAATGGCGGTCCCTGAGGTGTTGTCCTGGAGGTAGTGAACAAAACAAACATCATGACTTCTTTGCAGTCATCTTGTACACACAAATACTGTGTTTTTAAAGAGCGATTTTCTCTCGAATCAAGGTATCACCTGAAGTTGCATTTCTGTCAGTGGATGTGGTGGATTACACTTGGTTCCTCTGCTGCAACAGCTTGTGTCAGGAAATGTTTAAGGTGCTTAAAGAACAGACTGGTTTCCCATTAAAGAGCCAGAAAGCCACGGGGGACAGAAACCAAAGCAGATGGGAAGACAGTCCCTCCCTCAGATGAGAGCTACGCTTCTGTACAGTGTGATAAAGTGGTGGTTAGGAAACATATCCTTCTGATTAGGGCTGAACGATCGATCAGAATTTCATCAATGTTGCAATATGGAATATTGCATTTGTAGAAGGTAAAATGTGTGTGAAAATACCTATACCAATTAAGTGTTGTGCTACAAGAATGTCCCGGCCCTGCAAATCATATTCTACGACCTTAAAAAAAAATCTTATGACACCATGGTCATTTTAATTTAATTCTATTTATTTTTTTGAAAAAATGAGAATGATGCAAAAAGGATCACCCCCCCGATATCAGCATAAAAAAAGAATCATATTGCAATTGCAATATCAGCCCTGCTTTTGCATGGGGTGCCTGCTCTACCCACTGAGCCACCGGGCGCCCCAGACTTTGCACTTTAACTTTTTATATTATTTATTGTCATTTAGTTTTTTATTATATTTGCATGTTATTATGTAGCAGATATGTTGAAATTTTACACTTCTTTACACTTTTGCAGTGCTGTGGTTAATGTGTGGTTATGTTTAGCCACAATCCCAGCTGAAAATGCAGCAATGCATGTAAAAAACAAGCACTTTTCATGGCTCTATCTCGGCAGCCATGTTTTGTCGCTAATAGGCCACTGAAACAAAACCCCCAACTTGTCAATTAACGACATTTGGTCAGTGGCCCTATATGTCAAACTATGACACTATGGGTACCCCTCCAGCAGGATGGTGTATCAATTTACACTTGTAACATGCATTGTGTCTTTTCAAAATAAACTTCCATTTTCACAGGAAATGTACAGTTTCTGTTCAAATGTATACAGTCTCTTCTCAAAATAACCTTACAATGTAGGTAAAACCTTTGTTTTTAGGTTCACTTCCTTCAGTGTAGGCAACAAAAGCACATTGTTAGGTTTAGAGAAAAACATCATGGTATGACTTAAAATAAATGTGTCAGCTACTTAAGTAATGTCACGCGACGTCACTTGCTGTGTATGCTACACATACCAACACACTATGCTGTTATTAAAATAACTAGATTTTGGTTTCACACAAGACATGAATGTCAGTGTCGCGAGTGAAAGTCCATTAGGTCAAAGTCAGTTTGACCCATCTACCTCCCTGCCTGCCTCAGTGCGTTGGTAGGCTATCTGACGCGGATGGGATCAACCTCAAGTTGAAAACACAGTCATGACTCCCTAAAAAAACAGCCAGTTTTGTTGTTTGTTGGTCTCAAACAGTGGTCTGCAGCTTGGCACGCATCACGCCTTGATAACACACCCACCACCCACCAGTCTTACTATATAATGACGAAAACTCTGTCTGTCTGTGGGTGTGTCTGTTTCACGTTCTTCTCCTCACTGACTTGGTCAATCCATGTGAAATTTGGCACAGTGGTAGAGGGTCATGGGAGGATGCCAATGAAGCAATATTACATCAATTGACCAAAGGGGGGCGCTATAGCAGCCGATTGAAATTGCAAACTTTGAATGTGCATATCTCATGCCCCGTATGTCGTAGAGACATGAAACTTTGCACAGAAATGCCTCTCCTCATGAGGAACAAATTTGCCTCAAGAACCCATAACTAATAGATTTTCTGCCATTTTGAATTTTTTGAAAAACACTTCAAATGGATTTCTTCCTAGGAAGTTTGA